>NW_027638349.1:0-27500 GCF_951216825.1 Electrona antarctica
AGTATTTATTTAAAGACGGTTACGCCGCGGACAAAGCCAACTCGAGTCGTGACAACTCATGACAACACAAACAATATTTTGGACCAAACAAATAATTACAAAGAAGAAAAACAACAAAAAGTGTTGTAACCTGCCATTTTTTTCTTCTTTCTAATTATTTGTTCGGCCCAAAAAATTGTGTTTGTTGTCATGATTTGTCACGACGACTCGAGTTGGCTTTGTCCGCGGCGTAAACGTCTTTAAATAAATACTTTCTGAAATGTCTATGAGGAAAATTAACGGAGAATCATTTCCTGGTCCATGGTAGGGGGCGGGACTGCAACGCTCTATACTCTCTCTTTGCACCCTCACCTTCCTCTTCACCAGCACCGTCAGGGGCTCCAAAGCTGGGCGACCGACCGGCCGACCCACCCACCGGTCCTCCATGTTGTCCACTCCTCCACAGCACGAGAGAGAGAGAGGGGGGGGGGGGGGGAGCGGAGAGGAATGAGGGGAGGTTAAAGAGGGAGGGGAGGGGGAGGGGGAGGGGGGTAGTTTGGGTCTGCGCTCTAATCCCATTCCAGCAGACCGGGCAGCAGCTTGCACCACATTCCACAACTCCGGGGGCTTTCCGAGAGGGGAGGGGGAGGGGGGGGGGGGGGAGCAGCATTCCTCCATGACCGGGGTCTTCAAAGACACGGAGCAGCCCACATCAAAGGCCACTCGGAGCCTAGGTGTTGATGACTGCAATCCTTCCCCTTGGTCTACTTTTAGCACATGTAACCCCCCCCCCACCCCCCCACACACACACACACACACGCACACGCACACACAACGCACATTTCAATGCCCCAGCCATGCACTAGACACGAATGCCTCCCCCTCCCCTCCGTTCACCCCTGTGGCTGTCCCGTTGTGGCGGTCCCGTGGAAACATTAATCATAGCCCATTAAGTAGTGGCATTAAGTTTTGTCACAGGGAGAGAGAGGAGGGCTCGCCGAATATACACACTGTGTGTGTGTGTACGTGTGTGTACGTGTGTGTGTGTGTACGTGTGTGTGTGTGTGTGGTGTGTGTGTGTGTGTGTGTGCGTGTGCGTGCGCATATATTAATATCGGTTTATCTACTTTTGTGTCCATTGTTTTGAAATCATTTTTATTAATGAGCCCCGTTCCATTTTTACACATACATGCTATGATGCCAATTAGCTCACCGTATGTATGCACCTTAAAGCTATAGCGTCCACTCTGGGCAGCAGTGTGCGCTCTGGGGTGTTTTTAAACCATGACGTTTGGAATTGTCCGCGTCAGGAGAGAGAGCCAGCAGGACGCACAGTCGATATGCTTGCTGTTACTTTCTCTTTGTCCATATACTGTGCTGCCTTTCTATCCTAGTCACACACACACACACACACACACACACACACACACACACACACACACACACACACACACACACACACACACACACACACACACACACGCCCTTTTCAAAATGGTGGGCATCCAGCCCACTGTTGACCCTTGAACTTTGCTGGCCTGTCCTTTGTTCGTGTCACTCTGGATTTCAAGACTGAAGAGCTGAAAGTGACACCAGGAAAACTTTGTGTGTGAGTGAGAGTGTGTGTGTGTGTGTGTAGTGCGTGCGTGCGTGCATGCGTGCATGCACACAGCCTTGCACACTCATTTAACACACACACACACACACACACACACACCATTGATGGTTTTGCGTGCCAGTTAATAGAGTCACAAGCTCGGCACCCTGCTCAGTGTTAAAGCTGTCAACTCCAGAGCCTTGTGCTACATATCAGGATATTTACATGATATTAGATGTCCTCCCCGTCCCCCCCCCCCGTCCCCCCGCCCCCCCCCCCTCCCTGCTCACGCTGAAACCGTGACACTTGTTTGCTTTGCCCCGTTGCTATGAAGCTGGCGCTGGTTGGAGGTGATTCTCGGGGAAGGTTAAGGAGGGGACACGCCTGGCGTCTCCTAGAATAACCGCCATTACTTTGTTTTTTTTTAACCCATCCAGGGCAGGCGGGAGTATATTGTTATGCTTTATAGCTATTGAAAAATAGCAGATCTACAAGCTCGTAGCGCGGCACCGAGTGCCACGCTACGAGCTTGTAGATCTGCTATTTTTTTTTTTAATGGTGAAAATGTGGCCGCAAATATTTTGAATATATATATTCTTTCAGAGCAAACGTTTTTTTTAACTCAAATCTTTGTTTCTATAGGTGAGGGGAGGTCCCTGGCTGGAACAACATGTTTTTAGATGGGGATCCATGGGCCAAATACAGATTATTCTGGGGGTCCCTGACCATGTTGAGAACCACTGACATGATAGAAGAAACATGAGGTTTTTCAGAAAACGGTCAGGATTTAGAAGACATTTCTTTAGCCTCGGGTCTAAGTGGGTTATGTCATTATAGCTCCTTTTTCTCCTCTATTGTCTCAAAGACGTCGTGAGGCTGACCTCTGACCTCTGTGGCCTTTTTGTCTCCATGAAGCCTCGTTTACACGACGGACGGCGTCCTCCCATCGCCTGAGAACAACGACGGCGTCCCATCGCCTGAGAACAACCCGCTCTGAAAATATGCTATTTTTGTGCAGGCGGTAGAGCTGTAGCCTAAACGTAGCCTAAACGTGTACATTCGGCTCTAAGGCCTGACTCACACCTTCGCAACAGATTGATGTATAGCTAATGCATGAGACGTATTGACTGATGCAAGCTCACAATGCATTTCCAACGGGAGTCACATGGTTTGACACAACATTTTGTTTTGTATGAGGGGGGGGGGGGGGGGCAGTCGAAACACAGCCGAAAGCCGTACAACACAAATGTTGTGTCAAACCATGTGACTTCCGTTGGAAATGCATTGGGGCAAGATGTAAACAAACCCTTTCATACATCTAGCATGCATCAATGTTGTATGCTAGATGCGAAGGTGTGAGTGGGGCCTAAACCCCCAGCCGAAAGTCAAAGTCACACCATGCCGCAGAAATGCCACTATATCGTTCTTTCGTCAACAACAACAATCTCTCCGGATAGGAAAATAATATCCGTGCCGTTTGTTGTACGATGCTTTAACGGACGCTCCTTAGTTGACGGGTTCTCAAAGTGGGGGTCCGGACCCCCCGTGGTGGTCTCTGGGTAAATTATTAACCCATTTTGACCTGAGATCAGATTCTAAAAATGTCTTCTACATCCTGACAGTTTTCTGAAAAAGCTATGTTTCTATGTCAGTCGTTCTTCGATTTTTCAAAAATAGCAGACCTATGAGCTTGTAGATCTGCTATTTTTCAATAGCTAAAGTATAACGCTAACACCAAAAGGGGTTCCCGCCCCAAAATGGGTTAATATAGGGTAATAGGTCTGTGTACACGTGGAACCAAAAATGGACCCGACCCGGTCCATTTGTACACTCTCAGAGTTACAGACCCACAAGTGTCCATTTGGTTCCAAACTATCATGGAACTCCCTCAAGGACCCCCCTGGGGGTGCCTGGACCCCACTTTGGGAACCAACTGTATGTGTGTCTGTCCACCTTGGGTTTTTACCGGGGGGGTGATTGGAACTGCCTAATATACGCACTGGCCTGCATGGGGTCCTTCAACCCATTCTGGGCGGGAACCCCTTTTGGTGTTAGCATTATGTTATGCTTTAGCTATTGAAAAATAGCAGATCTACAAGCTCATAGCGCGCCACCGAGTGGCGCGCTACGAGCTTGTAGGTCTGCTATTTTTGAAAATTCGAAGAACGACTGACATAGAAACATAGCTTTTTCAGAAAACTGTCAGGATGTAGAAGACATTTTTTAGAATCTGATCTCAGGTCAAAATGGGTTAAAAAATTAGTTTGTCCATCAACCAACCACTGGGGGGGAGGGGGGGGGGGGGACAAAACAAAAGTAAAGAAAAGATGGCCGCCAAGCTAGCTAGCTGGGGCTAATTGTTCCTGTAGTCCTGGTGGAGGTGGACAAAAGGGAGGAAGTGTTCATTCTTTGCGAGGAGCAGCGGAGGGATCCCTTTACGGAGGAGATAGTGTTACAGGAGGAGGGGCGCAGTGTTTGGCCCCACCTGTAGGGCCCTCCCAGCTGCTCCGCTGTAACCAGAGCCTGCTCTGCTCGCTCTCCTCAAGGCTACCAAACCTCTTTGAAGTTATTTCTGTTTGCTGGGAAAGAGGAGGCAAGAGAGAGTGAGAGGAGGGAGGGGGGGGGGGGGGGGGGGGGGGGGGTTGTGTGTGTGTGCGTGCGCGTGTGTGTGTGTGTGCGTGTGCGCTGTGTGAAGGCTTAATTGTGTATTTACGTAAAGGACGGAGAGTGAGATGCAGTTCTAAACTTGGGTTCCTTCCCTGTGCGGCTGTTCCTCTGTAGCCTACAGCGACTAGCTAGCTCTAGCAACGTGCTGCTTAGGGGGAGGGGGGGGGGGGGGGGGAGGGGTGGGGGGAGGGAGGGGGGAGGGGAGGGGAGGGGAGGAGGGGGGTTGGAGATGTTTGTAAAACAGCAAAATGTGGAATTGACGACACACAGAAGTTGATTGAAGTTGTTGTTGTAACGTCGGTCTATCTATGGAAATATGAGGTTAATTGCTTACCGATGCGATGTGTGTACGTCTGGGCTGACGCCGGTTCCAGCTGGAGGGAGCGTGTGAGATCTGAACCTTGGATTTGGATGCTTGTGAATGAATGTGTATCTAATGTTTTACATCTCAGTGCAAACGCTATCACGATGTCTGTCTGTCTGTCTGTCTGTCTGTCTGTCTGTCTGTCTGTCTGTCTGTCTGTCTGTCTGTCTGTCTGTCTGTCTGTTGTTTTCTTGTTTGTATCTAGATAGATGGCATGCTATATGTCCTGCAATATACACGGTTCTGCTGATTGATGTGATTTGACCCGTTTATTGACTAGAGTTCGATAAACATGTGTAAGTGGCTAGTCTGGATAAGAGGCTATATCGTCTGCTAAATGTCTACATTTTAATTGAGTCAGAGGTCCTTTATTAAGGATGCTGAATCTCCACATTAGTGGCTTAACTTTGTAAATGTCTGAATTATGGCTCTGACTGTTATTCAATTATTTATTTTCTGCATTGTCTCTGCATTGCAGCGCTCTTTGAGCGATTGATGCCGGAAATAGCAGATCTACAAACTCACGAGCTTGTAGTGCCTGTCACGTCACAGGGTTACAGGTGTAAGGAAGAGGGTGGAATTATTTGGGGGAAAGAACACACACACACACACACACACACACACACACACACACACACACACACACACACACACACACAGTTCAGACTGAGTCTGATTTTGAACCTTTTTTGATCTTGAGGCAGAGAGATGGAGAGGCCAGCCTTGTGCACAGATGTGGATGTGAAGGGAGGGCACTGCGAAGAACGACCACCGGTATAGCACTGCCATGTTGCCATGTCCACTTAATATAATCGACTTTGGGCTTGTTTTCATGTCGAGGACCCCCAAAATTAATGATGTAATTGGCCCCCATTTGAAACCATTCTGTGCCAGTAGAGTTCCCCTGTTTCCCTCCCAATGCCCACGCTTTTTTCCGGGGGAAAATAGCAGATCTACAGACTCACAACTCACAACGATCGGGCTATTTTAAAACAAATCTAATGTATAGGTTTAAAGTGCTCATGTGTGAGTATCTTGACTTGCTTCTTTTGGGCTTGTTTTCATAGGTCTGGCAACTTCTGGTTGTGTATTTCTCTCGCAGAATCTGGCAACACTGCTCGTGGTTATGTGAGCTTTTTGCTGATGATGGTTAAAGCTGCTATAAGCAATAATATGTCAATTTAAATGACCTTTGTTTATTTTTTTTGTTTTTTTGGTATTCAGACAGCCAGCAATGGGTTAATTAGATATTGTGTGTGTGTGTGTGTGTGTGTGTGTGTGTGTGTGTGTGTGTGTGTGTGTGTGTGTGTGTGTGTGTGTGTGTGTGTGTGTGTGTGTGTGTGTGTGTGTGTGTGTGTGTGTGTGTGTGTGTGTGTGTGTGTGTGTGTGTGTGTGTGTGTGTGTGTGTGTGTGTGTGTGTGCGCTTCAAATTGTGCGTGTGACTTGACCGACCCTTTTAAAACGGCACACTACTTTAGAACATATTGAACGTGGCTCGTTTAAAATCGATTAACCCAAATGTAGTCCCTCCATCTCTCTGTTGGCCTCACAGCAACTCAGGAAGTGCATGCGGGGCTTGTGGGGCACGGGGGGGCACGGTGGCACAGTTGGTAGTGCTGTCGCCTCACAGCTAGAAGGTCCTGGGTTCGATTCCCGCTGGGGACGCTGTGGGTGCTGGCGGCGTGTTTCCTCCTCCGTGTCATCAGTGCCCATACCCGAGGCAGGGTTGGCGAAAGGGCCTTTCTGTGTGGAGTTTGCATGTTCTCCCCGTGTCCCCTAGGGTAGGTACCCTCACATGTTCTCCCCGTGTCCCCTAGGGTAGGTACCCTCACATGTTCTCCCCGTGTCCCCTAGGGTAGGTATACCTCACATGTTCTCCCCGTGTCCCCCTAGGGTAGGTACCCTCACATGGTCTCCCCGTGTCCCCTAGGGTAGGTACCCTCACATGTTCTCCCCGTGTCCCCTAGGGTAGGTACCCTCACATGTTCTCCCCGTGTCCCCCTAGGGTAGGTACCCTCACATGGTCTCCCCGTGTCCCCTAGGGTAGGTACCCTCACATGGTCTCCCCGTGTCCCCTAGGGTAGGTACCCTCACAAAAAACATGCAGTAATCCTGGTCTCTAAACTGCCTCCCCCTGGCCAGCCGGGGCGCCTGATGGAGGGGAAAGGAACTGGTTGGAATAACGTGTTCCTTCCACGCGCTACGTCCAACCAGGGAAACTCCCCCCTGTCAGGTGTAAAGGAGCGACTTGGACACTCAGGCATGAAGGAAGCATGAGTTCAAGTCCGTTGCTCTCCCCATGTCCCCCATATATGGGGACTAGGCTGGCGGAGGGTGTGTAGAGCCCAGGATCACATTAGATAATTGACACAGGGGTGAAAAATGGGTTACAAAATCGTGGGATAAAAATTATTAGACAAAAAAAAAAGAGAGTGGTCTGTCTGTCTGTCTGTCTGTCTGTCTGTCTGTCTGTCTGTCTGTCTGTCTGTCTGTCTGTCTGTCTGTCTGTCTGTCTGTCTGTCTTATGGTTAAACATGATGTGTGGAGTTCGTCTTACAATTGGGTGAAAACATTGAGGCTGGTGTTAAAAGGTTAGTCTTGGGGGCATTTCGAGGTTACATGTATGTTTTAGGTTGGGTGTTGGGAGTCTAATTTATACCTATAGTTGTGTATCGAAAATAACTTTCAGATCGGCTATTTTCAACTTCAGGGTTTAGGGTCCAACATGGATTAAAATAAAAATCACACCCGTGTGAAGTGAGTGGTGCAACTCCGTGTGGCCGGGCCGGTTCCGGCATGCCGCCCTGCGTCCGAAACGGTTGAGAAATGACAGTTACCGAGTGGCGGTCCCTCTACTGTACTGTCACTGTACTGTACTGGCACACCCGAAAGCATCATATATACAGTTAATACGTGCGTGTGTGTGTGTTTGTGTGTGCGTTAGGTTGCGCACAGGTGGTGAAAAACAACCATGCTGTTTTCGTGCTCATACCCAGACACCCACCCACCCAGCCAGCTACCCACCCACCCACCCACACACATAGCTCCATAAGGGAGTGGTTGCACCACTCAAACAGTGTTGTCCTAAAATGTGGTTGAGTGTGTGCATGCAGTGGAAGTTGAGGGTCGAGCACCGGCAGGGTTTTAAAGTATGTGTCTGTCTGTCTGTCCACCTTGGGTTTTACTGGGGTGACTGACTGCAAGTTGCAAGCTGCTGCTTTAATAGTATGGCAGCTATCAGATACCACATGTTGTTGGGCTTGTAGATCAGTTTTTTATTTATTTATCAAGCAACGTCACGATGTTACAAAATGTGTTTGATTGATTGAATGCTTCATCAGTCCAAATTGCAAACAGAACATCGTGGCACAGTGAAGACATTTACACATTTACACATCATGGCTGCCCCCCAGAGCAGCCATGATGATCAGCACGGCTCAGATGAATGTTTTAAATGGCTATATATAAACATGGCATTTTATGCCATTCTTTTTTTTATCCCACGATTTTGTAACCCATTTCTCACCCCTGTGTCAATTATCTAATGTGATCCTGGGCTCTACACACCCTCCGCCAACCTAGTCCCCATATATGGGGGACATGGGGAGAGCAACGGACTTGAACTCATGCTTCCTTCATGGATGAGTGTCCAAGTTGCTCCTTTACACCTGACAGGGGGGAGTTTCCCTGGTTGGACGTAGCGCGTGGAAGGAACACGTTATTCCAACCAGTTCCTTTCCCCTCCATCAGGCGCCCCGGCTGGCCAGGGGGAGGCAGTTTAGAGACCAGGATTACTGCATGTTTTTTGTGAGGGTACCTACCCTAGGGGACACGGGGAGAACATGTGAGGGTACCTACCCTAGGGGACACGGGGAGAACATGTGAGGGTACCTACCCTAGGGGACACGGGGAGAACATGTGAGGGTACCTACCCTAGGGGACATGGGGAGAACATGTGAGGGTAACTACCCTAGGGGACACGTGGAGAACATGTGAGGGTACCTACCCTAGGGGACACGGGGAGAACATGTGAGGGTAACTACCCTAGGGGACACGGGGAGAACATGTGAGGGTACCTACCCTAGGGGACACGGGGAGGACATGTGAGGGTACCTACCCTAGGGGACACGGGGAGAACATGTGAGGGTACCTACCCTAGGGGACATGGGGAGAACATGTGAGGGTACCTACCCTAGGGGACACGGGGAGGACATGTGAGGGTACCTACCCTAGGGGACACGGGGAGAACATGTGAGGGTACCTACCCTAGGGGACATGGGGAGAACATGTGAGGGTACCTACCCTAGGGGACACGGGGAGAACATGTGAGGGTAACTACCCTAGGGGACACGGGGAGAACATGTGAGGGTACCTACCCTAGGGGACACGGGGAGAACATGTGAGGGTAACTACCCTAGGGGACATGGGGAGAACATGTGAGGGTACCTACCCTAGGGGACACGGGGAGAACATGTGAGGGTACCTACCCTAGGGGACACGGGGAGAACATGTGAGGGTACCTACCCTAGGGGACACGGGGAGAACATGTACCTACCCTAGGGGATTTGATGCCATTCTAATATCACCCTGTGCGGATTATCATGTAGGCCTATGGATGCTAGCTGTGGAAGCTAACGGATGCTAAAAAAAATAAGAAAGGTAAAATAGTATTTTTAAATCATTTTTAATCAAATCTCGTAATCTTGAGGTTGGCACAGTTGGATACATACAATAGCTTTTAACGAGATTATCTGGTTTTGGCACAGATTCGGTTAACCCATTCTCGGCGGGAACCCCTTTTGGTGTTAGCATTATGTTATGCTTTAGCTATTGAAAAATAGCAGATCTACAAGCTCATAGCGTGCCACTCGGTGGCGCGCTATGAGCTTGTAGGTTGTAGGTCGAGCTTGTAGGTCTGCTATTTTTGAAAAATCGAAGAACGACTGACATAGAAACATAGCTTTTTCAGAAAACTGTCAGGATGTAGAAGACATTTTTAGAATCTGATCTCAGGTCAAAATGGATTAAGGCTAAGAGGATAATACAAAATAGTTCCCGGGGACTTTTATACTATGAAAACCTGCATTTTCATGTCTCGTGTGTGTCAGTCAGTCAGTCCGTCACATCTCGTGTGTGTCAGTCAGTCAGTCCGTCACATCTCGTGCCACGCTCCATATATGACCGTCTCCATAATGAAAATCACAACACTGACCTCCTCATCAAACCCTGGATTCCCATACATGGAGATAATACATCACCTTACTCTACATACATGGAGCCGGCCAGCAACTCTATATCTGACCTCACAGACAATGCATTTCAGCACCGATTGTTCTCGGTTAAGAAACTGCATTGTTTTGTTGTGTGGTATCGGAATCACTGTCTAGACTGGAGTACATTAGACAGCACAGCAATATATTGAGTGTATATATTGGCCAGCTCAGTGGCCTTTTGGTTAGAGTGTCCGCCCTGAGACTGGGAGGTAGGGGTTCGATCCCCGGCCGGGTCATACCAAAGACTCTAAAAATGGGACCAAGTGCCTCCCTGCTTGACACTCAGCATCGAGGGTTGGATTGGGGGTAAGTCCCTGCGACATACTAGCGTCATGTCCAGGGGGTGTACTTGTACATCAAGCTGCCTCATGCTACAGAAACAGGAGATAGGCTCCTGCCCTATGGGCCTCATGGCTCGGCAAGGCAAGGCTACTTACTTATATATTGGTATTCCAGCCTGAAAATGCATTTTTCTATTTACTAAAGAGAGAAGGAGACCCTCTGTGACTGAACAAACACTCTCTATAGCAACGATTATGACCAGAACATAGAAGCTATTTAACACTTATTGTAACAACAGAAAATATCATTTTGTACATTTGAGTTTTTTCATTTTTATATTGTCTTAGAGGGTTATGGTTTGAATGAGCAGCCTTGTTTTGCCTCCCTTACTTTGTGGACATGCAGCCATTGGTTGTAACTCATTGACAGATTCACACCTACCAATAGTTAACCAGCCAGTTAACTGTTTGGAAGCCTGAAGTATAGCTGGCAATTAGCTCGGCTCAACGAGCCCAACTCAGTCCGGGAAAACGTCATTTAAATGTCATTTATTCAGTGATATAGGTATATTCAGTGATTTCACCTTATTATTATTTATTCAAATATCACTTATTTTTTCTTTTTTTCTGGATAATCCTCCCTACTATAGAGTGTGCTGACCATATAAGGAGTTCGTCCCTGTCCCCAGTGAGCCCCTGGGGTCAAAAAACCCTAGTTTCAGTTTTTGTGGCGGGTTGCAAAACCTTCATCCAATTCATCCAATCAGGATGAGAGGGGCCTTCCTCTAATCATGATCGAGGGGGGGCGGGCCTTGGTGCACATGCTGTTGGCCTGTTGCACTTCCCCCCCACTGTAAAGCGTGCATGTGCACATTTTGTTACCGGGGCGGACTGGGTGGTTTTCCAAATCACCCAAATCACTGAATGCTCCTTTAAACATTTCACATCCAGTACCAGGGGGTCCTCAGAAGAACTAGTTAATATAGAGTCACAATCATTTTAACCACTATCTGGGGGGCGATGGTCCGTCCGTTCCCTAGGCCTACACGACAGATACAACAACATAACATCCGGCGTGGGCGGAAGTGACCCGTCTTGTATGCATATTTCGCAGATTTAACCCATTTTGGGTAGGAACCCCATTTGGTGTTTTTTTTTGTAACTTAATTTTTATTTGCAGAAAAAAAAAGAATTGCAGACACACTGTAAGGGTTCTTGTTCATCATTAGCAACTTTAACAAGCAACCTAGATATTCCAGTCCATTCATGAATGTCCATTATTATCATCAGTGTCGACCTGTTGAAATCTATACTCAGTCCATTTCTCCCATCTTCTGTGAATATATCCTCTTGCAATCTCAATGTATGTTAATTTCTTCATTACAAATCTTTTAATTAGACTATTTAAACCATTAATATTTAACGACATCTCCCTTAAATCGTTACGTTGCATCTTGGGTTTTCTTTCCCCTCATTTGTATCCCCCTCACACTGCAAAAACAACAGACTCCCAAAACAAAAGGGGCTCCTTCCCCTTGCCCCAAACCCCTGTTGGTGGGAGAGGGGTATAGCCTCCACTAGTTGGAGGGCCCCTCTCTAGCGATAGAAAGGTCCTACAAAGGATCTTTCCATCCTACTAGAAAAAGTCCAACATAATCAAAATTCACTCACAAACCCTTACCCCCGTCATGACCATTTGTATTTAAAACGAGAAGTATTTTATTTGGTTATCTTATTTTCGGAACTCCTGCAGTCTCTGCTTCGCTCGCCTCAGAGCCCTGGCTCAATTTTCTGGCGAGAGCACGTCACTCCCCCCCATCTCCAGTCCCTCCTTCCTTCCAGCGCGTTGCCACTGTGAAGCTGCCGCTCCTCTAATTCTTTCCTCCACCGTGGCCTCTGGCTCCCTCACCTGGACGTCCAATCCTCTCGTTCTCATGTCTCGGGCTGCTTCCAGCGCGTTGTCATATACCTTCGGTCCATTCTCCCATCGTATCTTCATTTTCGTGAAGGGCGTCGAGAATCCCACTCCGTTTTGCTTTAACACTTTTTTGATTTCGGCATAAGATTTTCGTTTCATAAGCACTTCCACTGGATAATCATAGTCGAAGGATAGCTTCTTTCCATCCAGTTTAATGTCCGCCTTCCAGGCTTCTTTAAGTATCTTCTCTTTGGTCTCGGACTGTAGGAAGTTAACCACGATGGACCTCGGATTGGCTCCTTCTGGGGGCTTCTGTATGGTGGCACGATACAGCTTTGTATTTCAAGATCTGTATGCTCAGACAACTTGAGCTCTCGTTGTAACAATTTCTTCACAAAGTCAGTCACATTGTTGTCTTCAGTTGCACATTCTGCCACGTTGAATATACGGATGTTGTTTTTACGTGACTTGGCCTCTAAATCTGTTATCTTTGATTGCATTCTTTTCTGTTGGTTCAGAAGCAACAAAATCGCGTCCTTGGCTTCCGCGTTCCATGCCTCCGTTTCTGTTATTCGGTCTTGCATCTCTCTCACCTCTTTCTGTTGTTCTTGTACTTCCTTGTTGATCGCTTCGAGTTTGGTATTTATTTCTAATTTGAAGTTTGTAAACTCCTGTCGCATGTCTCTTTTAAACTCTTCTTTGAATTTTGAAAAAATGTCCGTAATCTCTTTCTTTAGTTCTGTCATTTCTTTGGTGATAAAATCCTTCATCCCATGGAGTAGGTCTCCAGCGAGGTCTCGGTGTGGCGTGCCCTCGCCATGCTGCTCTCCTTCCAACTTCTTATCGTCGCGTTCCGTTGTCTTTTCCGACTGCATTTTGTTCTTTGTACTTCTCGTTTTCCTCCCCCCGCTCATATCGCTTTTATCACGTCTTTGAATTTGTTTTATACTTGTATTATTCGGGGGTTAAACTTATATACACGGGAGCTGCGGGTTTATGCTGCCATCTTACTCAGCTGCCTACCGCCCCATTTGGTGTTTTAAGCATTATGTTATACTTTAGCTAGGGCGGCTGTGGCTCAGGAGGTAGAGCAGGTCGTCCAATGATCCATGGGTCGGCGGTTCGAATCCCGGCTCCTCCTGTCTACATGTCGAAGTGTCCTTGGGCAAGACACTGAACCCCAAATTGCTCCCGATGTGCTGGTTGGTACCTTGCATGGCTTCCGCTGCAATCGGTGTATGAATGCGTGTGTGAATGGGTGAATGTAATGCACAATCTATGTAAAGGTGTATGAATGTGTGTGTGAATGGGTGAATGTAATGCACATCTATGTAAAGCGCCTTGGATAAAGGCGCTATATAAATGCACCATTTACCATTTATTGAAAAATAGCAGATCTACAAGCTCATAGTGCGGCACCGAGTGCCGCGCTATGAGCTTGTAGGTCTGCTATTTTTGAAAAATCGTGACGTCTTTTTAACTCAAATCTTTGCTACATATTTTCAGATGGGGGGTCGGCGGCCAATTACATAAAGTTTTGGGAGTCCTTCACAAGAAAATGTCTGAGAACCACTGACATTAGAAACATGTGGTCTTTCAGAAAACGGTCTGGATTTAGAAGACATTTTGTAGAATCGTCCTCGGGTGTAAATAGGTTAACCCTAAGAACACTAAACATATTTTGTTGTTACACCATCACTAAACACGGGTATATTTTACCCCAATGTAAAATATTCCCTGAAAAGTGAGTTTCTCAGTCAGTTCTGATTGCAATGGGGAGTTCATAGCATAGTTCTGATTGTAATGGGGAGTTCATAGCATGGTTTTGGAGCCAGAAGGGAGAAGAGTCTGGGGGACGTCCTCCTTAGCGTTGTACCGTTTGTCAGCTGATCTACAAGCTCATAACACATCGCATTTCGATGCGTTGTGAGCTTGTAGGTCGGCTAGTTTCAAATTATCCTGGTCTCTAAACTGCCTCCCCCTGGCCAGCCGTTAGGGGAAAGGACCTGGTCGGAAATAACGTGTTCCTTCCACGCGCTATGTCCAACCAGGGAAACTCCCCTGTCAGGTTTGAAGGAGCGACTTGGACTCCTCATGCATGAAGGAAGCATGAGTTCAAGTCCGTTGCTCTCCCCAGGTTGGCGGGGGGTGTGTATAGAGCCCAGGATCACATTAGATAATTGACACAGGGGTGAAACATGGGTTACAAAATCGAATATGTAATGGGGCTTCAAGTTGTAAAACTGCTCCCTCCTTTTGGGGCTTCTTTTGGAGACCGAGGCCGCTTGTTTCCCACCACTCGCTGCCCTGGGGTTGCCAGGTCTGTGTGGGCTCTCAGAACAAACATCACAGATCCAGCAGCACCGCCGTTTGGCAACGCTTGCGTGTTCTTCCAGGAAACGGACACTCTCCCAACCGTGGGACGGTTAGGTAACCGGAAGACTGGGCACCAAATATTGTCAGAGCTCCCCCAACCCATTTTGACCTGAGGACGATTCTACAAATGTCTTCTAAATCATGACAGTTTTCTGAAAAACCCTATGTTTCTATATCAGTGGTTCTCAAACATGTTCATGCCAAGGACCCCCAAAAAGGTATGTATTTGGCCGCCGACCCCCATCTGAAAATATGTTCCAGTGACCCCCTCCCAGAGGCAAAGATTTCAGTTAAAACATTCGCTCTGAAATAATATGCATTCAAAGATATACATTTAGATATACATATACATTTAGGTCTGAGATTGATGCATTTGTAAAAAAATATTAAATAAATCACACCCGTGTGAAGTGAGGGGCGCTCTTACCATCTTCCAACATCAATTACAACATGACGTTTGTTTTTAGTCCTCGACACAAACATTACATTTCTCTTCATTGTCTAATGGCGTTTTCTTAACCCTTTTTGGGGCGGGAACCCCTTTTGGTGTTTTAAAGCATTATGTTATACTTTAGCTATTGAAAAATAGCAGATCTAGGTCTGCTATCTTTGAAAAATCGTGAAAATGTGCCTGAAATCTTTGAATATATATTCTTTCAGAGCGAGTTTTTAACTCAAATCTTTGCTACTGAGAGGGTCCCTGGAACTACATATTTTCAGATGGGGGGTCGGCGGCCAATGTCATATATATTTGGGGTTCCTTGACATGAATATGTTTGAGAACAACTGACAGACACATGGACTTATTTCCACTGAGGTCCTCTTCACACTGAACGGAACAATTCTTTAAAATACATCACAAACACACAACAGTACATATACATTACATACACAACACAACAAGTACGTCCCTACCCATCCCTCTAAGATGACCCTTTATAGGGGAACCTTTTCCAGTAGCCATTGTTTAGTCTTCTGTTTAAATGTCCTCAAATTGGATGTCAGTTTAACACTGGTTTCCAGGCTGTTCCACTGTGTGGCTCCTCTATACATGAATGAGCCTTTTCCCACTTTATTTATAAAAGCAGGGGTAGCACCACATCTGCAATACTGGCTCTAGTGAAGTGGTTCTAGAGAGGATGCACTCGCTGAGCACGGCACAGAGGATGCAGGTGGGTGAGAGAGGACTGGCTCGCTGAGCACGGCACAGAGGATGCAGGTGGGTGAGAGAGGACTGTGGCTCTAGTGAAGTGGTTCTAGAGAGGATGCACTCGCTGAGCACGGCACAGAGGATGCAGGTGGGTGAGAGAGGACTGGCTCGCTGAGCACGGCACAGAGGATGCAGGTGGGTGAGAGAGGACTGGCTCGCTGAGCACGGCACAGAGGATGCAGGTGGGTGAGAGAGGACTGGCTCTATAGTGAAGTGGTTCTAGAGAGGATGCACTCGCTGAGCACGGCACAGAGGATGCAGGTGGGTGAGAGAGGACTGGCGCCGTGCCCAAGGTTTTCCTCTTCCCCTCGTCTAGTTTCCTTTTATTTGATGTACTTTGCGTTGCCAGCTCGCCATTCCAAAAACCATGAAAGAAATCTAAAACGGACCCAACAGCTCTGTGTTGGTTAATCATTGAACCGAGTCCTTACTGAGAAGATCCAGCTGCTTCACAGCGCGTTAGGCTCGTCTGTAACAAGCAGCCCTTGATTGTTGGGTTGTTGGGCGTACATACTGTACATACTCAGCATTAGTTAACCCATTCTGGGCGGGAACCCCTTTTGGTGTTTTAAGCGTTATGTTATACTTTAGCTATCGAAAAATAGCAGATCTACAAGCTCAAGTCGTGAAAATCTGCGGTGCAAATCTTTGAATATATATACAGTACTCTTTCATAGCGAACGTTTTTAACTCAAATCTTTGCTTCTGGGGGAGTCCCTGGAACTACATATATTTTCACATGGGGGTCCACTGCCACATACAGAAAATTCTGGTGGTCCTTGACATGAAAAAGGTTGACCACCACTGACATAGAAACATAGGGATTTTCAGAAAACTGTCATGATTTTGAAGACATTTTGTAGAATTGTCCTCAGGTCTAAATGGGTAAGAACCTAACATCAGTCTAACAGTAGAATTTCCAAAGGAAATCATTTATCTGTACCTTGAAACTAGAGATGTCCCGATACTGTATCGGTATCGGGAAAAGTATCGGATCGGCCCTTATTTGTCATATCGGGTCATATCGGTATCGGTGAATATGCCAGTCTGACGACACAGGGGTAAGGGGTTGACACTATGGCAGGTAAATAAAATGTTGGGACATGTGGAGTTTTCTCTATATAGCTATAAACACAACACAAGATATATAGCTAGATAGCTATAAACACAACACCAGATATATAGCTAGATAGCTATAAACACAACACAAGATATATAGCTAGATAGCTATAAACACAACACAAGATATATAGCTAGATAGCTATAAACACAACATGAGATCAGACACTGGTATCGGTATTCGGTATCGGATAACACAGAAATGTAGGGATCGGATCGGAAGCGAAAAAAGTCTATCGGGACATCCCTAATTGAAACTATAAGCATGACATCTGTCTACATAACATAAAAAATGTAGCCTTTGCATAATCCTGCAATGTCGCTGAGGCTAGGGCAGGTGGCGCTGAAGAGGTGAGTCTCCAGACTTCGGTGGAAGATTGGGAGTGAGTCTGCAGTTCTGATTGCAACGGGGAGTTCATTGCATAATCTTGGAGCCAGAAGGGAGAAGAGTCTGGGACGACGTGTGGAGCGTTGTCCCGGATGTTTTAGCAAAGGTTCTGTCAGCTTCCCTGTGTTAAGGGGCGTCGGTGGCTCAGGGGTAGAGTGACCACTAGGGGGCGTCGGTGGCTCAGGGGTAGAGTGGCTGGATGGTAACCGCAAGGTTACCAGTTCGAACCCTGTGGGCTCCCCCAGAGTTAGTGTCGAAGTGCCCTTGAGAAAGACACTGAACTCCTGATTGCTCCTGATTTGCTCGCTGGTGCCTTGCATGGTTTCCACTGCCATCGGTGTATGAATGTGTGTGTGAATGGGTGAATGTAATGCACAATCTATGTAAAGCGCCTTGGATAAAGGCGCTATATAAATGCACCATTTACCATTTAGCTGATCTGAGCGAGCGGGAGGGGTTTTGGATCAGGCTTTGAAGATATGGGGGGTGCCATTTAGCCTTGGTTGTTTTGTAGGCCAACATCAGAGTCTTGTGTGAGCAGTAACTAGGAGCCAATGGAGGATGCGGAGAAGGATGTGAGAATTTTGGCTTGAACACCCCCTGACTTAAACCCCCTATAAAAACCCCTTTGTTGCAACTCCACTTGGTCTGTTCTTTGTGTCTCAGCTGATCTACAAAGCTTGCATTCCGTTGCAAAGAGTTTTTACAATCGATGAAACATTTTTTTTTTAAACGATCGTTATGTTGATTCGACGTCGTATCGAACTCTTTTTGAGGAGGTGACATTGTTGAGAGTATGTTGTTGATCGATCTTCCAGTGCGTTGTGGTGCCACTATTCACTATCCACTATTCACTATTCACTATTCCAGGGGTTCTCAACGTTTTTGGCCGGGGACCCCCGAAAATGCTTTGGCAACGTCTCGGGACCCCCGCCCCGCCCCCTCCCGACCCCCAATATAAATTGACTGCTACAATAACCTTAAACCATTTTGGGCGGGAACCCCTTTTGGTGTTTTAAGCATTGTTATAATTTAGCTATTTAAAAATAGCAGATCTACAAGCTCATAGCGCGCCACCGAGTGGCGCGCTATGAGCTTGTAGGTCTGCTATTTTTGAAAAAAAGTGAAAATAAAATGTAAAAATAAATCTTTTTTTTTTTTTTTTTTTTTTTTAAATAATTTGGGGACCCCCTAAAATAATTTGGCGACCCCCCGAGGGGTCGCGACCCACGGGTTGAGAACCCCTGCACTATTCCATAGTACGAACGCTGACGGAGGCTATACGCCGAGACGCCTGTGTCGTGCTGTCTGCTCTGCAGCATACTGTGCAGGGTTGTTTTTGGCAGCACATTTCTATTTTAGTTTTAGTCATTAGTCTCTTGAATAGTTTTCATTTAGTTTCAGTCACATTTTAGTCACCTGGAATGTTTTAGTGTTAGTCTAGTTTTAGTCGACTAAATCTACAGTTTTCATTCAGTTTCCATTTAGTTTTCGTCAGTGATAAAAAGGGTAGTCGACGAACATTTTTCGTCCTAGTTTTAGTCGACGAAAACAACACTGATGCCAATTATAAAAGAATAAAAAGTGCCTTAACCCATTTTGGGCGGGAACCCCTTTTGGTGTTAGCATTATGTTATGCTTTAGCTATTGAAAAATAGCAGATCTACAAGCTCATAGCGCGCCACCGAGTGGCGCGCTATGAGCTTGTAGGTCTGCTATTTTTGAAAAATCGAAGAATGACTGACATAGAAACATAGCTTTTTCAGAAAACTGTCAGGATGTAGAAGACATTTTTAGAATCTGATCTCAGGTCAAAGTGCCTTAATCCAAATGACATGTCCGTGAGCGCTGGTATATTCTCTCCATGGAGAATCTCTTGTAAAGACAAAGTGCCACTATTCAGTCGGCATGTATTATTATGGACGTCTCGTTCCAATATGAACTCCAACCATCACTCTCTTCTCCGAACCACCGACTTATGCCTTTTGATGTCATAAAGCTTCCGAGTGCTTTTCTGTGTGCGTTTGGCGAGGGGGGGGGGGGGGGGATGCCTTGTAATGCGCACCGCATAATAATCTGCACACGTTTTGAGAATTGCAAGATTCTGATCTGCAGCCATGCCAAAGCGACTTCTCCTTTTATTTGTCCGTTTTTTTTCCCCCCTCACAAAGCATTCCAGGTCACAGAATGTAAGAGAGAGGAGGGGGGAGGGGGGGGGGGGGAGTGGGGCGAGAGAATACACGTGTTCTTTATCACAAAAGGGAGATGTCATTTATTTTCAGGTGTTACTTGAGGTCGCTAAGCTATCCATGGTGGCTTCAGAGCAGCAAAGTTAGGTTTGAGTTTTAGTCATAGTTTTAGTCATAGTCCCGTGAATAGTTTTAATTTAGTTGTTGTCACATTTTAGTCACCTGGTACAGCATGTTTTAGTCGACTAAATATCATCACACACACACACACACACACACACACACACACGACACACACGACACATCGCCACAGACATCCAAACAAACTGTGTTCATGGAAGGGCGATATAGAACGCCACACAGAGCTGTGTGTGTGTGTGTGTGTGTGTGTGTGTGTGTGT
This sequence comes from Electrona antarctica, assembly GCF_951216825.1. Taxonomy (NCBI): domain Eukaryota; kingdom Metazoa; phylum Chordata; class Actinopteri; order Myctophiformes; family Myctophidae; genus Electrona; species Electrona antarctica. Next base: position 19,763 of record NW_027638349.1, read on the forward strand.
GTGTGTGTGTGTGTGTGTGTGTGTGTGTGTGTGTGTGTGTGTGTGTGTGTGTGTGTGTGTGTGTGTGTGTGTGTGTGTGTGTGTGTGTGTGTGTGTGTGTGTGTGTGTGTGTGTGTGTGTGTGTGTGTGTGTGTGTGTGTGTGTGTGTGTGTGTGTGTGTGTGTGTGTTGGGGGTGGTGGTGTTTGAACAGTTTGAAGGGGCGGGCGGAGAAGGGTCTGTAATCAGGGGTGACAATGATTTAGGGAGGGAGAGAAAAGGGGTGGTGGCCGGGGGGGAGGGTGTGCGGGGGAGGAGGGGGGGGGGGTCTTGGAGAGGAGCGAGCGAGAGAGAGAGAGAGAGAGAGAGAGAGAGAGGGCTGTAAAAGTGGTCGTGGACGATCAAAGGATCAGTGAGTTGTGTCGCGGACAAAGGGAGGAATGGCGCGGATGTGACTCGCATTTTGATTTACTTTTTGAGAGAGGACAACGTGGGGAGGGGGAGGGGGAGGGGGAGGGGGAGGGGGGTACAGAAGCAAGGAGGACCAAGATGTGAAACTGTCCCATCAGCTCCACTCCTCCCGGAAGGAAGGGAAAACAGGCGCGCGTGTGTGTGTGCGTGCAACGTGCGTGTGTGCTATGTGTCCGTGGGGGGTGGGGGGTTACAGTTTTAAACATGGCTCGTGCTATACATTCAAGCTTAACGATGCATAATGCATTTAAAAAGCGATGTTTGAGGTCGTCTCCTTGTATTGTAATGAGTAAAGAAAACACTAAACTATGACACAAAGTATTGGCATAACTTCTATCTTGTGGTGCAGCTCTTGTTGTTTTATATTGTTAGGTGGGTGTGTGTGTGTGTGTGTGTGTGTGTGTGTGTGTGTGTGTGTGTGTGTGTGTGTGTGTGTGTGTGTGTGTGTGTGTGTGTGTGTGTGTGTGTGTGTGTGTGTGTGTGTGTGTGTGTGTGTGTGTGTGTGTGTGTGTGTGTGTGTGTGTGGGGGGGGGGGGGGGGGGGGGTTGTTGAGGCAAAAAAGGGGGCGTGTCCAGCTGCATCATGAGTGGCAGGTGGAGTTCAAATCCCTGCCATGATTTCATTGAGAGCGCGGCCCGTGTGTAAGAAGATACCCATGTGAAAGGCTGCCTCCCCCCTGGGGGGAGGGGAGGGGAGGGGGGGGGGGGGGCAGGGGCAGACCCACAGGGGCCAGAGCTCTGCCCCCTTGTGGTCATATGGGGGATGGGGTGGAGGGTGGGGGGCAGCTACAGTGAGTTGTGGAAAAAGTACTGCACCCCCAGTACTCGAAACAGAGCCATCTAACCCATTTTGACCTGAGATCAGATTCTAAATTCTAAAAATGTCTTCTACATCCTGACAGTTTTCTGAAAAAGCTATGTTTCTATGTCAGTCTTTCCTCGATTTAAAAAAAATAGCAGACCTCTACAAGCTCGTAGCGCGCCACTCGGTGGCGCGCTACGAGCTTGTAGATCTGCTATTTTTCAATAGCTATAAAGCATAACATAATGCTAACACCAAAAGGGGTTCCCACACCCAGACTGGACTAATAGAAGAGTTGCGACATTGAGGGGGCAGAAACCGAGCGCTGTCCATGCAGCCTGAAACTGTCCATGCAGCCTGAAACTGTCCATGCAGCCTGAAACTGTCCATGCAGCCTGAAACTGTCCATGCAGCCTGAAACTGTCCATGCAGCCTGAAACTGTCCATGCAGCCTGAAACTGTCCATGCAGCCTGAAACTGTCCATGCAGCCTGAAACTGTCCATGCAGCCTGAAACTGTCCATGCAGCCTGAAACTGTCCATGCAGCCTGAAACTGTCCATGCAGCCTGAAACTGTCCATGCAGCCTGAAACTGTCCATGCAGCCTGAAACTGTCCATGCAGCCTGAAACTGGTACGAGCTGGACCAGGAAACACATAGTTTTCAACGAGGGGTGGAGCAAACGAGAGCGGTTTTAGGCCATGTGTGCAACATGACAACTGTTTTAAAGTATTGTACAGTAACAACTAAAGTCTCTTTAATGTTTTACGTTGTATTATTACTACAAAACAATCTCAACTATACAGGGATTTAAGATCATTAAAGCTGGGCTGTTGCCTATGAGTCCAATGCATGTCTGCCTATACTTCCGGTCCAGGACTTGTCCCAGTTGGTTGTCCCCCATTATACCACAGGTCGTTTCGAGGAAGCAATCTGATTGGTTGAAACAGCCTTCTAGCCGTGGGTTAAACCAGCACCATTCACCACCTAATCAAAACAAAGAATTCAGCTGCTCTGTTCTCCCAGAGCGCTGGCTAGCGGTGGCTAGGCTAGCTAGTTTCTTGGGACATTTGTGGTCGTAGTGACTACATCTGTCATTAAAAAAATATATTCTTTCAGTGATTTTCTTAGTTTTAAGGGTAACTGTTGTATAATTGCAATATTACACGAGAGGGTGTGGGTTAACGTGATTATTGCCACTTCAGTGATGCTTGCGGAACTCGACTTCGTCTCGTTCCTCACCGCATCCCTGTCGTGGCAATAATCACGTTAACCCACACCCTCTCGTGTAATATTGCTTAATTCTCAATAGAGCGTCGCAGTCCCGCCCTCTTTCATGACGACGCCAGGCCCAGGAAATGGTTCCCAGTGCATTTTTCCCATAGACATTTCAAAAAGTATTTTTTTAAAGACCTTTTAAGCGTCGTACGAAGCCAACTCGAGTCGTGACAAATCATGACAACAAACACAATATTTTGGACCAAACAAATAATTACATAGAAGAAAAACAACAACAAAAGTGTTGTAACCTGCCGTTTTTTTCTATTTTCTAATTCTTTGTTTGGCCCGTTTGTTGTCATGATTTGTCACGACAAGAGTTGGCTTTGTCCGCGGCGTAAACGTCTTTAAATAAATACTTTCTGAAAAGCCTATGAGGAAAATGAACAGGGTTTCTTTTCCGGGTCTCTCGAGGGGGCGGGACTGCAGCGCTCTATAGAGGGTATGCGCATGCTTAAAGTGAGTGGCACATCGAGTGGCACATCGAGTGGCACATCGAGTGGCAAAGCAACAGGCAAAGTGAGTTTAACATTGTTTAATGTTGTTTAATGCAATCAAATAGAACTTTTCTGTTTGGATGTCTGGGCTGTCAAGGCCAGAAAGTAGTGTTTTGCCACTCAGTAGGCGTTCCTGCATAACTTCCTGGTTTGATGATGATGTCACACGCATACCCTCTATAGAAGTCTATGTAGGAGAACCGCCATTGGACTCAGAAGTTACGCGGTTTGCGTAACTGTCTATATCTAAGGCTCTGGGTCAAAAGCATCGATAGCCCTGGTCAAAATGTTAGACTACAGTTGAACGTTACTGCAGTATACTTGCATTAACCCATCAGATTCTAAAAAATGTCTTCTACATCCTGACAGTTTTCTGAAAAAGCCATGTTTCTATGTCAGTCGTTCTTCGATTTTTCAAAAATAGCAGACCTACAAGCTCATAGCGCGCCACTCGGTGGCGCGCTATGAGCTTGTAGATCTGCTATTTTTCAATAGCTAAAGCATAACATAATGCTAACACCAAAAGGGGTTCCCGCCCAGAATGGGTTAACTCCTTCAGACCTGAGGCCGCATCGGTGTGTCCATCGCCTTATAGCTTTTTAACCACTTTAACCATTCATAAATAGCAGATCTACAAGCTCGTAGTGCGGCACCGAGTGCCGCACTACGAGCTTGTAGATCTGCTATTTATGAAAAATCGTGAAAATGTGTGCAAATGTCTATATGATGTGTTCTTTCAGCAAAAAGTTTTCAACTCAAATATTGGTTTCTGGGAGGGGGGGGGGGGGGGGGGGGGGTCCCTGGAACAACATATTTTCAGATGGGGGTTGGCGGCCAATTACATTATAATTTCACCCCTGGTGGTACTTGCGCCCCCCTCTGGTGGTCAGGTGCACAGAGGAGGAGTCGCCCCAAAAAAGAAGAAAAAATTGCTACAGGACGGTATAGAGAGTATGCGCATGCTTAAAGTGAATGGCACATCGAGTGGCAAAGCAACAGGAAAAGTGAGTTTAACATTGTTTAATGTTGTTTAATGCAATCAGATAAGACTTTTCTGTTTGGATGTATGGGCTGTCAAGGCCAGAAAGTAGTTTTTTGCCACTCATTAGGCATTCCTGCATAACTTCCGGGTTTGATGATGATGTCACGCGCATACTCTCTATAGTTCTTCTGTTCTGACCAAGCGATTGGTTGAAATAGGCTCTCCAAGTCGTGCTGAAATGAAAGCGTGACAGCACAGCTAGTCGTTTATGGAAGATTTGAGAACGGATTAATCACATTAATCACTAATCAGCACAACTGATGATATTTCTAGACAGTTCTGTCAGAGCAGCAGCATTATGGTCTTAGGAATGGAACAAAAAGGACATCATGGGCACACGCTTCTTAATAACATCAGTTATTACCCCAAAAGGAACCAAATGGAAGCCCTTTTGGTGTTTTAAGCATTCTGTTATACTTTAGCTATTGAAAAATATCAGATCTACAAGCTCATAGCGCGGCACCGAGTGCCGCGCTATGAGCTTGTAGGTCTGCTATTTTTGAAAGATCGTGAAAATGTGCCTTAAATCTTTGAATATATATTCTTTCAGAGCGAACATTTTCAACTCAAATATTGGTTTCTGGGAGGGGGGGGGTCCCTGGAACAACATATTTTCAGATGGGGGTCGGCGGCCAATTACATATAATCTTTGGGGTCCTTGACATGAAATATTGAGAACCACTGATATAGAAAATTCTCATGATTTAGAATTTAGATTTTTTTTCTATTTGATGTCGGGCCTAAATGGGTTAAGTAACGCTAGTCAAGTAAATGTACTTTGTATAGTTGCTGTGCGCCCCCCCCCCCCCCACACACACACACACACACACATACACACACACACACACACACACACACACACTGCCCAGAGACCTGCCGCGCAGCAAAGTGGAGCACGGGGAGTGCTTGGGAGTGGGCAGAGCTCGCATGGCATGTGGGGCCTGGTGGGGGGAGCTGGCTGTTCCAACACAAGAGTGGAGAGGCTGTGTGTGTGTGTGTGTGTGTGTGTGTGCGTGCTGTGAGAGTGCGCATGCACGCACACGCATGCATGTTTGTGCCACTCGTGGCCCTGGGAAGTGTACGAACGTAACCGAACGGATGCGTTCGTGCGCTTCTCAGAGTTGAGCGAGTGTACATACCGTCAGACCCATTCAGACCTGCATGGGGCTGACTGACGCTGCCAATCCCTTCCAAAGCGGTATGTTGTAGTTCTCACAACAAAATAAACAAGTAAATAAACGCAGATGTACAACATTACAAGCTCGCGGCTTGAGCTTAATACAGTACGTCTTCTGTTTTTGAACGGCCAACACAAAACATATAAAATGTCAACAGAAGCTCTCCGGGTTGTTTTTTTTTTTTTAACCCATTTAGACCTGAGAAATTCTAAAAGAAATGTCTTGACAGTTTTCTGAATGTTTCTGTGTCAGTGGTTCTGAAACTATATCATGTCAAGGACCCACAAAATTATAAAACATCACACCCGTGTGAACTGAGTGGTGTAAGGACTGATCAGCTGTGGTCTGACGTAATGTCTGACGTAATGAAATCACACCCGTGTGAACTGGGTGGTGTAAGGTCTTATATAGACTGATCAGCTGTGGTCTGACGTAATGTCTGACGTAATGAAATCACACCCGTGTGAACTGGGTGGTGTAAGGTCTTATATAGACTGATCAGCTGTAGTCTGACGTAATGTCTGACGTAATGAAATCACACCCGTGTGAACTGGGTGACCATAGCAACCATGCTCATTTGTTTTGGTACGAACAGACACGGGTACATTTCTTTTGGTACGAACAGACACGGGTACATTTTTTTTGGTACGAACATACACCGGGTACAAAGCCAGTTGTTGGAGTGGTTTACACCACTCAAAAACTATAAGGCCACCATCTCAAAATATGTTGTTCCAGGGATCCCCCCCCCCCAGAAGCAAAGATATGAGTTAACGTTTGCACTGAAATAATAAATATTCAATGATTTGCGCCACATTTTCACGATTTTTCAAAAATAGCAGACCTACAAGCTCATAGCGCGGCACTCGGTGCCGCACTATGAGCTTGTAGATCTGCTATTTTTCAACAGCTAAAGTGCAACATAATGCTTAAAACACCAAGATGGCTTCCCGCCCAGAATGGGTTAATTGGAGCCAGGACTGCAGCAGAATAACTGCACTCCACTGGACCGGTTGAGTTCTCACTTCTCTTCACGTCCAGGATCCCCAAATGTCTTAACGTATCGGACCACGCTCAATTTGAAATGGTTCTGTGCCACGGGCACCCATGAGAGGTCACCCATACGTGGGCACCCATACAAGGGCACCCATGAGATAAGTAGTAGTAGCCTTGCCGAGCCATGAGGCCCACAGGGCAGGAGCCTATCTCCTGTTTCTGTAGCCATGAGGCCCATAGGGCAGGAGCCTATCTCCTGTTTCTGTAGCGTGAGGCAGCTTGATGTACAAGTACACCCCCTGGACATGACACTAGTATGTCGCAGGGACCCCCAATCCAACCCTTGATGCTGAGTGTCAAGCAGGGAGGCATTGGGTCCCATTTTTTGATATGACCCGGCCGGGGATTGAACCCCGACCTCCCAGTCTCAGGGCGGACACTCTAACCACAAGGCCACTGAGCTGACCCATGAGAGGGCACCATTAACAGTTTGACGCCACATCACGCGGAACCCGCCTTTTAATCAAATATCCTACGCTGCCTGGATTGTTTTATTACCTTTGGAGCATACGCTGAAGTATTTGGGCGTTTGTTCCGTGAAAATCGGGTAAGAAATGGTCCGTCGTCTTGTTATGATGAGACGAGCCAGCGGCCATGACAATGCGAAACGAAACCAAAGTGCAGAGCATGTTGTAGTCCAAACAAACCCCCCGTCCACTTGCATTGGGCTCAATTTCCCAGAAGCCCTAGCAGCCCAGCATAAGTATCGATTTCCGGTTTCGTCATCATAACATGAAGCTCTCTCCCCCGTTTTTTAGCCCAAGGCGTGTTTTTCGTGCAAAACTAATGCTTGGAATGGATTGAGAATCATGAAAACCCCCTAGTTTGACACGTCACATGCTACTGAAAGCATGATGAAATGTGGAATATTTGTTTTGCTTTATATACAGTATAGGTTGTCTATGGTGGGGTATACAAAAATGGCCATAAGGTTTTTTTTCGCAATGTTTCCGGCAGAGCAGACCTCTCATTATGTGGACCTTAATGACAAAGTGGAGATGCAGTACAGTGGTGTGTGTTGGACAGGAGGAGATGCAGTGGTGTGTTGGACAGGTGGAGATGCAGTGGTGTGTTGGACAGGAGGAGATGCAGTGGTGTGTTGGACAGGTGGAGATGCAGTGGTGTGTTGGACAGGAGGAGATGCAGTGGTGTGTTGGACAGGTGGAGATGCAGTGCAGTGGTGTGTTGGACAGGTGGAGATGCAGTGGTGTGTGTTGGACAGGTGGAGATGCAGTGGTGTGTTGGACAGGTGGAGATGCAGTGGTGTGTTGGACAGGTGGAGATGCAGTGGTGTGTGTTGGACAGGTGGAGATGCAGTGGTGTGTTGGACAGGTGGAGATGCAGTGGTGTGTTGGACAGGTGGAGATGCAGTGGTGTGTGTTGGACAGGTGGAGATGCAGTGGTGTGTTGGACAGGTGGAGATGCAGTGGTGTGTTGGA
>NW_027638349.1:32500-38720 GCF_951216825.1 Electrona antarctica
GGCCGGCACCCTGGGTGCGTTCCTGTGGGTCTGGAACTCCCTCCCCCACACCCCCCCAGGGACCCCCACACGGAGTTGCACCACTTACTTCACATGGGTGTGATTTTTTTTTTTTTTACATTTTTGAATAGTTCAACTAGCCAATCTACATTGACACGTTGTGAGCTTGTAGACTGGCCATTTGAACTGTTCAAAAATGTTTTGTAAAAAAAAAAAAGGCAAAGACGTTTTATAGGGATAAGGAGTTTAGCGGTGACGAAGTACTAGTGAATCTCAGATGTTTTATTTTTCACAGACCCACCTTATTAACTCTGAGAGTGTTGGAATGGAACGGGTCCATTTGGTTCCATTCGTACACTCTCAGAGTTACAGACCTGTTATATGGTCATTCAGGGCTATTCTATCTATTCATGTGTTTCTGGCCAATACTTTTTGTCGTCCACTCATTTTGTATTTTGTCCGTGTGGCAAAAAATAGAAACATAAAAAAACATGGCGATGATGATGACGACCCCTGGGGTTTAGGGACCGGTTTAGTGAATGTGGTGAGTGGGACCAACGTGGCATCGGAATGATGATGAAGCTGACCCGGGGGATTTGGAGGGGGGGCTGGGGGGGGGGGGGGGGGGGGGTCAGTGCAGATTAGCTCACTTCTGAGCTGGTATTTTACCCCTCCCCACCCCCCCCCCCATGCCCTGGAGTAAATCTATAAGCCAGGCCCTGGTGGTTGAGGACAAGCCAACTCGGTTGCGTGTCGTCGTGGCGGGTGGCCTTTCAAGTCAACGTATCACATCAAAGGCGTCTCTGGACATGTCGTACGTGACAACAGAGCCTTCGTGGCTCCGTGTGAGAGGGATTCCAGGCAGCGTGCCACCACCGCCGCCGCCGCCACCATGTTTTCCATGTGACTTAATATCTGACGTCTTTCAAAGAAATGCTCCCTGACTTGTTGTTTGTCCCCCCCCCCCCCCCCTGAATAGCAATATCGATGATATTGCTATATCGATATTATCACCCATGAATGAAACATAAGCCTTAACCCAATTTGACCTGAGATCAGATTCTAAAAAATGTCTTCTACATCCTGACAGTTTTCTGAAAAGGCTATGTTTCTATTTCAGTGGTTCTTCGATTTTTCAAAAATCTACAAGCTCGTAGTGCGCCACTCGGTGGCGCGCTATGAGCTTGTAGATCTGCTATTTTTCAATAGCTAAAACATAACATAATGCTAATATCGATGATATTGCTATTATTACATTAGGTTTCGTATACTTTCATCTGGGATTTGGGATATCTTGATATATCGTTTGTTGTTCAAAGCGTTTGTGCCCCATGACACAATGTGAGGCGCATTGGCTATGTTTTGCTTCTACTTGCTACTACTTGTTGTTGGGAGATCTATCATTCTGGAGATCAATCATTCTGTTGAGCTAATGTGTACATATAGGGTCTGGTGATGAGGTCCGATCAACATTATGGAATGTCAGAACAGGTCAGCTCCATATATGGAGATCTAAGGGTGGCAGTGGGTGCAGTGTCTTGAGTGTACATACAGGGTTTGATGAGGTCAGATCAACAATCATCGATATGTGTCACAAGGCGTGTCGTGAGATGCGGGTTTTCATAGTAAACTCAGACTAGGTCGCTGCTATTACTGCTACTACTACTACTACTACTACTACTACTACTACTACCAGGGGCGACTGTGGTTCAAGAAATAGAGCAGGTCGTCCAATGATCCATGGGTCGGCGGTTCGAATCCCGGCTCCTCCTGTCTACAGGTCGAAGTGTCCTTGGGCAAGACACTGAACCCCAAATTGCTCCCGATGTGCTGGTTGGTGCCTTGCATGGCTTCCGCCGCAATCGGTGTATGAATGTGTGTGTGAATGGGTGTGTGAATGGGTGAATGTAATGCACAATCTATGTAAAGCGCCTTGGATAAAGGCGCTATATAAATGCACCATTTACCATTTATTTACCATTTACTACTACTACTACTAATAATAAGGCCTGGGCCGTGGCTCAGCGGTCCAGGCACCTTGGCTGGTAAACCAGCTTTACAGCGTGTCAAGGGTTCGAGTCCCGGTCCTGACGAACCTTGCTGCGTGTCCTCCCCCCCCCCCCCCCATGTCCCTCACCCCCCTCCTGTCTACCTACTGTCACCTGTCAAATAAAGGCAAACAATATACATAATATATGTTAATGACGTTTAGAAGATTTAGAACACTTTCCTGGGGGTCTTTATGTGTGTAATATGTGGTTTTAGATATTTTTGAGCCCAGTGTCAACATGTAGTCCAGGAAGTAAGTGACCCCAGTGTCATGGACAAGGAGGGAGCAGTGCACCAAAGCGTTATGGGAATTGTAGTCCAGGAAGGAAGTGAGATCCAGTCAGTCGGTGTCCATGACATCAGAGACACTCATGGTGCTCACTCACTGCCCCAAAATCCTAAAATATCCGAATCTTTCACGATGTTGTTGTCACGACTTTGTGCTGAACGCTGATCTCCTTGCCATCCGTCTTCTTCTCTTCCAGATGCATCCCTTGGGACTGTGTAATAACAACGACGAGGAGGACCTGTACGAGTACGGCTGGGTGGGGGTGGTGAAGCTGGAGCAACCTGAGCTGGACCCCAGTTGTCTGACCGTACTGGGAAAGGTAAAAACACACACGTACTGCATGCACGCACGGCTGGCTCCCCTTTGAAGCAGGGACCTGCACACATTAGCCTGGAACTCACCTATGCTTTCTATGGCATAGGCAGCTCCCGGCAGGATCCGCCGGGAGAAACTGTGCGCAGCTGCTGGACATGAGACTAATTAATTAGAGCGACAGAGACAGAGAGAGAGAGGAGTGTGTGTGTGTGTGTGTACGGGTGTGCGTGTGTGCGTCAATTTAACAAAGGTGCAGACTATCAGAAATCAGCAGAGAGTGAGTGATGTTTGCGCTACTCTATGCCGAATTGAAGTGGACTCGGACCCAGACTTTTTTTTCCTCCCTGAAAAGAAAAACGTCTGGGTTTCCGAGGCTATGCACACATAGACATCAAAGGGGGGCTTCAGCCCCTGCCCTTTTACCCGTCTGTTAACCCATTTTGGGGCGGGAACCCCTTTTGGTGTTTTAAGCATTATGTTATACTTTAGCCATTGAAAAACAGCAGATCTACAAGTTCATAGCGCGGCGCTATGGGGGTGCAGGTTGTTGTTGTTGTTGTAACTTCTGGCTTCTGACTGTAGTTTGTAATCATCTCTCTTATCATGAAATGATGACTCGGTGTGTGTGTGTGTGTGTGTGTGTGTGTGTGTGTGTGTGTGTGTGTGTGTGTGTGTGTGCGTGTGCGTGCGCTGCTGTACTACCTATATAACTCATTTTTAGGGGTTAGGGCATTGTAAAAAAAAACCCTGGGGTCAAGTTCAAGCTACGCCCATGTCCATCTCCACTAGATAAAGAGGTTTTCTGGGTTGCGACCTGAAAATAGCTGATCTACAAGCTCTCAACGCGAGCTTGTAAATCTGCTATTTTCGAGTGGTGTAAACCACTCCTACAACTGGCTTTGTTAGTTTACGTGTCTGTTCGTACCAAAAAATTAGAATGGTTGCTATGGTCACCCAGTTCACACAGGTGTGATTTCATTACGTCAGACATTACGTCAGACAACAGCTGATCAGTCTATATAAGACCTTACACCACTCAGTTCACACGGGTGTGGTTTTTTTGTCCAAAAGTGACCCCTTACGGGATTTCAGCCCCCTGCCTCTGTAACATCTCTCTGCTACGTCTCTCTGCTTTGAAGTCTCTAGAACATCAGTCCTTGCAACATGTGCGTTTACGGCGTTTACACTCTTCTACACACAAGACAAAATAAACCCCAGCCCTGATTTGATTACTAGAAGAACATGAGTCAAGTAAACACTTTAATCTAATTGTGTGTGGAGTCAGACAGCCTTGGCTGTCCAGCAGTTTGCAACTTACTCCAGCTAGACTATCTTTTTATTTTTTTCTTCTTCTTTTTGAGTGGTGTAAACCACTCCTACAACTGGCTTTGTTGTGCAGAAAAAATGAGCATGGTTGCTATGTTCACCCTGTTCACCCGGGTATGATTTCCTACACCTGGCTTTGTTAGTGCAGAAAAAATGAGCATGGTTGCTATGTTCACCCTGTTCACCCGGGTATGATTTCCTACACCTGGCTTTGTTAGTGCAGAAACAATGAGCATGGTTGCTATGTTCACCCTGTTCACCCGGGTATGATTTAATTACGTCAGACATGATTTCATTACGTCTTTCATTACGCCTTACACCACTCAGTTCACACGGGTGTGATTTTTTTTATATGGCTGCTATCTTTGTTTACACCATAGCGTTCATTAATATGGCTGCTATCTTTGTTTACACCATAGTAGTAGGGGTCCCTGGAACAACATATTTTGAGATGGGGGGTCTGTGGCCCAATAGAGATAATTCTGGGGGTGCTTGACATGAAAAAGGTTGAGCACCACTGACATAGAAACATGGGTTTTTCAGAAAGATGTTAGGATTTAGAAGCCTTTTTTTTAATCAAACTCAGTCCAAAATGGGTTAATGACAGAAGGGAAATGTTTGATGTTGTTCATTTATAGTCTGTCTCTGCAGGAAGAATACAATGTATTTTTGTTTCAGTCCACAAACTATTAGTGTGAATCGAGCCTCCAGTATAATCTCCGTATGCAACAACATGGGCATGAAAATAATTATCTTTGCTGTTGCTTTTTCAAATGGTTTGAAAAACTCTGTTTTTGTGATGTAGTCAATGCTGGTCATCATCAGTGACTTTTGATACCAGTGTTGTGTTTTTGGCAGCACGTTTTGATTTTTTGTTTTAGTCATAATAGTCTCTTGAATAGTTTTAATTTAGTTTTAGTCGCATTTTAGTTACCTGGAATGTTTTAGTGTTAGTCTAGTTTTAGTCGACTAAATATCATCATTCAATTCAATTCAATTAAATTTTATTAAAGTGTCAAATCACAACAAGTTGTCTCAAGACACTTTACAACCAACAAAGATCCACCCAGAGCAGCAATATGAGATAAGCTACGTTTTTAGTCGACTAAATCTACAGTTGATTTAGTTGATCTACAAGCTCCGTTGTGAGCTTGTAGATCAGCTATTTTCAGCATGCAACCAAGTGTAAAATGACTTATACTGGATCTCTTGTCCACTAGTCCCTTCCTAACATTTTAGTCTAGTTTTTATTTGTTGACGAAATTGTCAATATATTATATTTAGTCTCGTAGTTTTAGTCATCGTAGCCTAGTTTTCATGTAGTTTCCATTTAGTTTTCGTCAGTGGAAAAAGGTCATCGACGGACATTTTTCGTCTTAACCCATGTTGGGCGGGAACCCCTTTTGGTGTTAGCATTATGTTATGCTTTAGCTATTGAAAAATAGCAGATCTACAAGCTCATAGCGCGCTACTAGCTTGTAGGTCTGCTATTTTTGAAAAATCGAAGAACCACTGACATAGAAACATAGCTTTTTCAGAAAACTGTCAGGATGTAGAAGACATTTTCAGAATCTGATCTCAATTCAAAATGGGTTAAGTTTTAGTCGACGAAAACAACACTGTTTGATACTTGCATGTGTGCATGGGTGCATGTGTTTGATACTTGCATGTCATTTAGCTTCTCACAGCTTATACGTTCTGGCCATTTATTTAACCACCACCGCTAAAAGGAGGGTACCCCCTTAAAGGGACCCCCTAAAAGGGGCTAAAAGCAGGACCTAATGCTAAACTAAACACAACGTTCTATGTGGTTCTCAATGTCGCGTTCGGGGACCGGTGGGGGGGGGGGGGGTCCGAATGGACCCTGACGGTTCCGTAACTCTTTGAGAGGAACCAAATGGACCACATTTTGGAGAATGATTGTTTTGTTCAAAGTCAAAGTCGTACAATTTGTCACAGACGTTACCGCAGTGAAATTTGTTCTCCGCATTTGACCCATCTCTTGGAGCGGTGAGCTGCAGCCGTGCCGCGCTCGGGAATCATTTGATTAGTTGATTTGACCCCCCCGATCCAACCCTTTGATGTTGAGTGCCAAGCAGGGAGGCATTGGGTCCCATTTTTACAGTCTTTGGTATGACCCGGCCGGGGATCGAACCCCGACCTCCCAGTTTCAGGGCGGACACTCTAACCACAAGGCCACTGTTTGTCTTCCTGTGTGGGGGGAGTGAGGATGAACCGACT
>NW_027638348.1:0-2500 GCF_951216825.1 Electrona antarctica
TAGGAGAGATTACAGGTAAACGTTGAATTGTGTAGACCTCTTGTAAATTAAGCAATGCAGATGTGTAACAATAATTTAACTCTTGAGAGCGTAAAATGACACGATCATTTTACACTCTCAAGAGTTAAAGATCTATAAGGGCCCATGTGGTTAGCAACTCTCCATCATTTAGCTGGGGACCACCTGGAACCCCCTCAAGGACCACTGGTGGTCCCCGGACCACTGGTATTGTATACACATTCACGTACAATTTCAGACACAGACAGCAGAGGACACCATGCAAGCCGATAACCTGCTCATCGGCAGCAGTTAGATGGTAAATGGTGCATTTATATAGCGCCTTTATCCAAGGCGCTTTACATAGATTGTGCATTACATTCACCCATTCACAGTTTTCACACACACACATTCATACACCGATTGCGGCGGAAGCCATGCAAGGTACCAACCAGCACATCGGGAGCAATTTGGGGTTCAGTGTCTTGCCCAAGGACACTTCGACATGTAGACAGGAGGAGCCGGGATTCTAACCGCCAACCCATGGATCATTGGACGACCTGCTCTACCTCCTGAGCCACAGTCGCCCCACAGTTAGGGGTTCACCGTCTTGCTCAAGGACACTTTCGACACTAACCAGGAGGAGGAGCAGCCGGGGGATCGAACCGAGAACCTTGTGATTCCTGCGCGGTCACTTTATACCTCCTAATGAGCCACACAGATGCAGGGCACAGGTCTCCACCAGGAGGATAGGAGTGTGTGTGATGTTTGGCAAACTGTTTAGGAGTAATATAAACATGTTTATTTGGGGTTTTTGTGTGTGTGTGTGGTGAGGGAGGTGGTGATGAGGGAGGTGGTGATGAGGGAGGTGGTGATGAGGGAGGTGGTGCAGAGGGAGGTGGTGATGAGGGAGGTGGTGATTAGGGAGGTGGTGCAGAGGGAGGTGGTGATGAGGGAGGTGGTGGTGATGAGGGAGGTGGTGCAGAGGGAGGTGGTGGTGATGAGGGAGGTGGTGCAGAGGGAGGTGGTGCAGAGGGAGGTGGTGGTGATGAGGGAGGTGGTGCAGAGGGAGGTGGTGCAGAGGGAGGTGGTGCAGAGGGAGGTGGTGATGAGGGAGGTGGTGGTGATGAGGGAGGTGGTGCAGAGGGAGGTACTGTACTGTATCGTGCTGTGCTGTGCTGTGCTGTGCTGTGCTGTGCTGTACTGTATCGTGCTGTACTGTGCTGTACTGTACTGTACTGTACTGTACTGTACTGTACTGTACTGTACTGTACTGTGCTGTACTGTACTGTACTGTATCGTACTGTACTGTACTGTACTGTACTGTACTGTGCTGTGCTGTACTGTACTGTACTGTACTGTACTGTACTGTATCGTACTGTACTGTACTGTACTGTACTGTACTGTACTGTGCTGTGCTGTACTGTACTGTACTGTACTGTATCGTGCTGTACTGTACTGTACTGTACTGTACTGTATCGTGCTGTGCTGTACTGTACTGTACTGTACTGTACTGTACTGTATCGTGCTGTGCTGTGCTGTACTGTGCTGTATCGTATTGTACTGTACTGTACTGTACTGTACTGTATCGTGCTGTGCTGTACTGTACTGTACTGTACTGTACTGTACTGTATCGTGCTGTGCTGTGCTGTGCTGTGCTGTATCGTATTGTACTGTACTGTACTGTACTGTACTGTACTGTACTGTACTGTATCGTGCTGTGCTGTACTGTACTGTACTGTACTGTATCGTGCTGTGCTGTACTGTACTGTACTGTATCGTGCTGTACTGTACTGTACTGTGCTGTACTGTGCTGTGCTGTGCTGTACTGTACTGTACTGTACTGTACTGTACTGTACTGTACTGTACTGTACTGTACTGTACTGTACTGTGCTGTGCTGTACTGTACTGTACTGTACTGTATCGTGCTGTGCTGTGCTGTGCTGTGCTGTGCTGTACTGTACTGTACTGTACTGTACTGCACTGTACTGTATCGTGCTGTACTGTACTGTACTGTACTGTACTGTACTGTACTGTACTGTACTTTGCTGTACTGTACTGTACTGTACTGTACTGTACTGTACTGTGCTGTACTGTACTGTACTGTACTGTACTGTACTGTACTGTACTGTACTGTACTGTACTGTACTGTGCTGTGCTGTGCTGTACCGTACTGTACTGTACTGTACTGTATCGTGCTGTGCTGTGCTGTGCTGTACTGTACTGTACTGTACTGTACTGTACTGTACTGTATCGTGCTGTACTGTACTGTACTGTACTGTACTGTACTGTACTGTACTGTACTGTACTGTACTGTACTGTGCTGTACTGTATCGTGCTGTACTGTACTGTACTGTACTGTACTGTACTGTACTGTGCTGTACTGTGCTCTACTGTACTGTACTGTACTGTACTGTACTGTGCTGTACTGTACTGTGCTGTACTGTACTGTACTGTACTGTACTGTACTGTACTGTACTGTATCGTGCTGTACTGTACTGTA
>NW_027638348.1:10000-32500 GCF_951216825.1 Electrona antarctica
CAGGGTGATTAACCAGTGGAGGTGAGCTCACCTCCACAGGGTGATTAACCAGTGGAGGTGGACTCACCACCACAGGGTGATCTGGAGGTGGACTCACCTCCACAGGGTGATTAACCAGTGGAGGTGGACTCACCACCACAGGGTGATCTGGAGGTGGACTCACCACCACAGGGTGATTAACCAGTGGAGGTGGACTCACCTCCACAGGGTGATTAACCAGTGGAGGTGGACTCACCACCACAGGGTGATTAACCAGTGGAGGTGGACTCACCACCACAGGGTGATTAACCAGTGGAGGTGGACTCACCACCACAGGGTGATTAACCAGTGGAGGTGGACTCACCTCCACAGGTGATTAACCAGTGGAGGTGGACTCACCACCACAGGGTGATCTGGAGGTGGACTCACCTCCACAGGGTGATCTGGAGGTGGACTCACCACCACAGGGTGATCTGGAGGTGGACTCACCTCCACAGGGTGATTAACCAGTGGAGGTGGACTCACCACCACAGGGTGATCTGGAAAATGAGTTGGAGAATGATGATGATGAAGAAGAGATCATGCAGGAGGAAGAGAAAGAGGTAAATAACTCACAACTCTCTGCCTTTCTAGTACAGAAGGAAAGATCACTGTTCGTCGCCCACGCAAATTGTGAATATGAGAGAACCACATAAGGGTGTTTTTTCTACGTTCTCTGCCTTTACTGCTGTTTCTCTACTTTTTCTCTTTCTTATGGATGGTTTGAGAATAGGGTCGCTAAACATGAATGGAGGCAGGGACAGAAATAAGAGGATTGTTAAAGGGTAAGACCACTTTTTTAGAGGTTTGGGTTGTTTTCTTACCTTATTATGGTCAAACTATAACCTGACGCCGCCAGATGGGGCAGCAGAGAGTACACTGGGTTCCCCCCTCCTGCTCCCATCTGGCAGCAGCTTGAAGCTAGAAGCTGCTGCTAGAAGCTGCTAGAAGCTGCTGCTGATTGGCCAGGCCGTTTTGTGGCCGGGCATCGAGTCTGCCTGAGAGTTCCCAGATGGGAGCAGGAGGGGGGAACCCAGTGTACTCTCTGCTGTCCCATCTGGCGGAGTCAGGTTAGTCAAACTATTCCATCCCATGAGTTATTTCGCTCCGTTGTGTTTATTAGCAATTTAAGAAATAAAAATAGTCGCTCATTGACTTCCATTGTAACGGGGAAACAGCTCTCAAAGTCACTCATTGGCACATGAACCAACCAAGCTGATTCTGACAGTTTATGACATCAGGAAAACTCATGCGGTTTTATAAAACGTGTAGAGAAGGACATGATCAATAGGGGAGATCCCAGCTATGCCACACAGCTGGGAAGGAAAAAACAATGTCTAGCCCAACACCTTCAACAAAAAGCGAAAGGAGCATTGATAAGGGCAAAGATTTCCACCCTAAAGGATATGGATGGTGAGAATAGTGCATGGGGCCGTGGCTACAGACAGGATCTACAGAGGAGAATAGTGCATGGGGCCGTGGCTACAGACAGGATCTACAGAGGAGAATAGTGCATGGGGCCGTGGCTACAGACAGGATCTACAGAGGAGAATAGTGCATGGGGCCGTGGCTACAGACAGGATCTACAGAGGAGAATAGTGCATGGGGCCGTGGCTACAGACAGGATCTACAGAGGAGAATAGTGCATGGGGCCGTGGCTACAGACAGGATCTACAGAGGAGAATAGTGCATGGGGCCGTGGCTACAGACAGACATGATCTACAGAGGAGAATAGTGCATGGGGCCGTGGCTACAGACAGACATGATCTACAGAGGAGAATAGTGCATGGGGCCGTGGCTACAGACAGGATCTACAGAGGAGAATAGTGCATGGGGCCGTGGCTACAGACAGACAGGATCTACAGAGGAGAATAGTGCATGGGGCCGTGGCTACAGACAGGATCTACAGAGGAGAATAGTGCATGGGGCCGTGGCTACAGACAGACATGATCTACAGAGGAGAATAGTGCATGGGGCCGTGGCTACAGACAGGATCTACAGAGGAGAATAGTGCATGGGGCCGTGGCTACAGACAGGATCTACAGAGGAGAATAGTGCATGGGGCCGTGGCTACAAACAGGATCTACAGAGGAGAATAGTGCATGGGGCCGTGGCTACAGACAGGATCTACAGAGGAGAATAGTGCATGGGGCCGTGGCTACAGACAGGATCTACAGAGGAGAATAGTGCATGGGGCCGTGGCTACAGACAGGATCTACAGAGGAGAATAGTGCATGGGGCCGTGGCTACAGACATGATCTACAGAGGAGAATAGTGCATGGGGCCGTGGCTACAGACATGATCTACAGAGGAGAATAGTGCATGGGGCCGTGGCTACAGACAGGATCTACAGAGGAGAATAGTGCATGGGGCCGTGGCTACAGACAGACATGATCTACAGAGGAGAATAGTGCATGAGGCCGTGGCTACAGACAGACAGGATCTACAGAGGAGAATAGTGCATGAGGCCGTGGCTACAGACAGGATCTACAGAGGAGAATAGTGCATGGGGTTGTGGCTACAGACAGGATCTACAGAGGAGAATAGTGCATGAGGCCGTGGCTACAAACAGGATCTACAGAGGAGAATAGTGCATGGGGCCGTGGCTACAGACAGACAGGATCTACAGAGGAGAATAGTGCATGGGGCCGTGGCTACAGACAGGATCTACAGAGGAGAATAGTGCATGGGGCCGTGGCTACAGACAGGATCTACAGAGGAGAATAGTGCATGGGGTTGTGGCTACAAACAGGATCTACAGAGGAGAATAGTGCATGGGGCCGTGGCTACAGACAGGATCTACAGAGGAGAATAGTGCATGACCATATATAGTGTAGGAACACTTCATGACCATAGGTGAGAGTAGGAACACTTCATGGCCATATAGGTGAGAGTAGGAACACTTCATGACCATATAGGTGAGAGTAGGAACACTTCATGACCATATAGGTGAGAGTAGGAACACTTCATGACCATATAGGTGAGAGTAGGAACACTTCATGACCATATAGGTGAGAGTAGGAACACTTCATGACCATATAGGTGAGAGTAGGAACACTTCATGACCATATACAGTAGGTGAGAGTAGAAACACTTCATGACCATATACAGTAGGTGAGAGTAGGAACACTTCATGACCATATAGGTGAGAGTAGGAACACTTCATGACCATATAGGTGAGAGTAGGAACACTTCATGACCATATAGGTGAGAGTAGGAACACTTCATGACCATATAGGTGAGAGTAGGAACACTTCATGACCATATAGGTGAGAGTAGGAACACTTCATTACCATATAGGTGAGAGTAGGAACACTACATGACCATATAGGTGAGAGTAGGAACACTTCATGACCATATAGGTGAGAGTAGGAACCCTTCATGACCATATAGGTGAGAGTAGGAACACTTCATGACCATAGGTGAGAGTAGGAACACTACATGACCATATAGGTGAGAGTAGGAACACTACATGACCATATAGGTGAGAGTAGGAACACTACATGACCATATAGGTGAGAGTAGGAACACTTCATGACCATATAGGTGAGAGTAGGAACACTACATGACCATATAGGTGAGAGTAGGAACACTACATGACCATATAGGTGAGAGTAGGAACACTACATGACCATATAGGTGAGAGTAGGAACACTTCATGACCATAGGTGAGAGTAGGAACACTTCATGACCATAGGTGAGAGTAGGAACACTACATGACCATATAGGTGAGAGTAGGAACACTACATGACCATATAGGTGAGAGTAGGAACACTACATGACCATATAGGTGAGAGTAGGAACACTTCATGACCATAGTTGAGAGTAGGAACACTTCATGACCATATAGGTGAGAGTAGGAACACTTCATGACCATAGGTGAGAGTAGGAACACGTCATGACCATAGGTGAGAGTAGGAACACGTCATGACCATAGGTGAGAGTAGGAACACTTCATGACCATAGGTGAGAGTAGGAACACGTCATGACCATAGGTGAGAGTAGGAACACTTCATGACCATAGGTGAGAGTAGGAACACTACATGACCTTAGGTGAGAGTAGGAACACTACATGACCATATAGGAACACTTCATGACCATAGGTGAGAGTAGGAACACTTCATGACCATAGGTGAGAGTAGGAACACTTCATGACCATATACAGTAGGTGAGAGTAGGAACACTACATGACCATATACAGTAGGTGAGAGTAGGAACACTTCATGACCATATAGGTGAGAGTAGGAACACTACATGACCATAGGTGAGAGTAGGAACACTTCATGACCATATACAGTAGGTGAGAGTAGGAACACTTCATGACCATATAGGTGAGAGTAGGAACACTACATGACCATATAGGTGAGAGTAGGAACACTACATGACCATATAGGTGAGAGTAGGAACACTACATGACCATATACAGTAGGTGAGAGTAGGAACACTTCATGACCATAGGTGAGAGTAGGAACACTTCATGACCATATACAGTAGGTGAGAGTAGGAACACTTCATGACCATAGGTGAGAGTAGGAACACTTCATGACCATAGGTGAGAGTAGGAACACTTCATGACCATATACAGTAGGTGAGAGTAGGAACACTTCATGACCATATAGGTGAGAGTAGGAACACTACATGACCATATAGGTGAGAGTAGGAACACTACATGACCATATAGGTGAGAGTAGGAACACTACATGACCATATACAGTAGGTGAGAGTAGGAACACTTCATGACCATATAGGTGAGAGTAGGAACACTACATGACCATATAGGTGAGAGTAGGAACACTACATGACCATATAGGTGAGAGTAGGAACACTTCTTGACCATATAGGTGAGAGTAGGAACACTACATGACCTAGTCTTATAATATAGTTTTTAAAAGGCACAAAATCTCGGCGTGCGTGCCTTAGTAGTATTTTAATATTTTCCATCAGGGACAAATTAGACGCCTATATTGGCTAAGGAAGGACCACAACAACGAGTGGTCTGCTAGCTGCTAGGCTAACAGGCAGCTGAGAGTGTGAAAGAAACTTACAACTAACTGAAACAGAAGGGAAGAATATAAGTTTGGCGTGGGACTCGGTGCCATGGGACTGCATGGGAGCGAGGGCTGGATATATTATTTGCCACATGAAAAGACGTTTGTTGCGATGTGAGAACTTGAACGGCAGCCTTGTTGCCATGGAAATGGGAATATACAACCGTAACTTCGGTCAACTGTCGGCAGTGGTGAGTGACACAAGTTATAAATATTGATTGATTGATTGATTGAAATATGTATTAACAGTTTGCAGAATTACAGTACATTTCAAGCACAAACTCAATACAAAGACTGTTAACTGTGAGTGGACGACCCAATTAAGCATTACACTTGTTTACAAGAGGGTCCACCTTGTTCAATTCATCAAAACATTTAGAGACGTAGGCTACAAATAGACACTTCTATATAGTCAAAGAACAGAACAGGAATCATAAAGGAGGTAAAAAGGGAAAATAAACATATACAGTGAGGGGAAAAAGGGGTGGGCGGGATTCAGATTTTACGGGGGTCAGTTTCGAATTGCAGCCGTCCGTAGGTGCCCTTTGAGAGCGGTTTTGAAGGAGTCAAGGGATTTCCATGTCTTAATGACTGTTTGTAGGGCGTTCCACATTTTGGTGGCATAGGAGCGAAAATAATTTAGTCCCTTGTTTGTGCCGAATCTGGGTTGTACATGGTTCGTTGCACTCCCTCTGGTGTTGTGGGTGTGGACTTCGTTAACATTAAGGAAGTATCTACACAGGTACATGGGTATCTTGGTGGAGTATCGAATCTTGTGGACCAGACCCATTGCAAGATGCTGTACTCTGCCGTCGACCCTAAGCCATTCCAGCCTGTCAAAGTGGGCAGGGGTGAGGTGGGTTCGGGGGGTGAGGCCAAGTAGGAGCCTGACCAGTTTGTTTTGGGAAGTCTGGAGCCTAGTTTTAAGGGCCTTTGAGGTGCTGTGGTACCAGGAGGTGCATACATAGTCAAAGAAACCTTGTACGAGGGCTCCTGTTAAGGTCTTCAAGGTGTTTTTGTTGACCAGTGAGGAGATCCTGTAAAGGAATCTTGTTCTTTGATTGACTTTTTTGATTACGTTGGTGGCCATTTTATCACCGGAAAGATTAGCCTCCAGGATGGAACCTAGGTAGGTAATTTCATCTTTTCTTGTGATAATATTGTCACCCACTCTAACCAAGAAGCCATCTGCCTTGCTGAGATTACTATTTGATCCGAAGAGAATGGATTCAGTTTTTCCCAGGTGTAAGCAGGGCTCGACAGTGTGACTAGGTACTCGCATTTGCGACTTAAAATATCACCGTGCGAGTTGTAAAATTAACTTTGTAGCACCGGTGCGACTACAGAATCCGATCTTTAAAGCTAAAAGTTGCGCAGTTTACATCCAAAAGAATGTGTCACTCTCTCGGTTCTGCACCGCTGCTGGAGAAGTATAGCACTGTCGAAGGCAGCGCAACTAATCTCCCTCCCCCCACACCCCAGAGAGGGAGGAGAGAGAAGAGAGCGAGAGAGAGAGAGAGAGAGAGAGAGCAACTCAGCGAGAGAGAGAGAGCACACACGTCTTCACCCCAGGGAGGGAGGGAGGGAGACAGAGAGAAAGGGAGAGAGATAGAGAAAGAGAGAGCTTTCCAGTCCTTAGCTTTTTTCTCAAATTGACCATCAGAAAAGTGAGCAAACTATAATCCACATTGTTAGACAAAGTAGTGTGCCCTGAAACATTCTTGGAAATGTGCATGTTGCCTGCAGTGGCAGCCAGCAGCGATGTAAGATGAGCCTGTGCATTTCACGGTTTTCACCCTATATAACTTGAACGCATAGGCAATCAAGTCAAGACCATTAATTAATGACAGCTGTGTAGGGGTGACGATTGCGTGATGCTTCTATGTACAGGATTATATAGGTCACCACTTTTGGTGTGACACACATGGCTTCTGTTTCTGTTTACAATGCGTTGTCAACACGTGCTGAGTTGACAAAGATTGACAGATTTTGGAGAAGACTGATAGTTTATCCTTTAGTAATTAGGCTGTGGAAGTATTCACACTAGGCTACTTTTGGATTTATTGGGATTGGCAATTTGGGGAAAGGAGGAGGAGGAGGTGATCAAGCTCCACAAGACCAAATTGGTAGGCTAAAGGGGCTGCATTTTTTTCCTTTTTTTTTCCTCCCAGTGAGCTGTGGCGTTCCACAAGGAAGCATACTAGGGACTTTACTGTTCCTAATATATGTAAACGACATGACTGTTCGCAGATGACTCAGCACTGCTGGTCTCGGACAGGAACAAACTGCAGGTTGAAAAGACCCTCAGCTCTGAACTCGGTAGAATCTGCACCTGGCTCGCTGATAACAAACTATCCTTACACCCAGGGCTCGACGCTTAGCATTTTTCCAAGTAGCACGTGTGCGACTAAGTTGAAAAATCTAGTAGTACACAAATTATTTTAGAGCACGATGAAAAGTTATCAAATAATGTGTTTGAGGGCCCTCCTATATACAGCTTTAGTCCCCACACGTCTCAATATTTGCCATTGACAATGAACGGAGAAATAAGGTCAAAATTCCCCTAAATATGACGTAAATTCAAATATATTATTATATATATATATTTTTTTTAATTTAATTTTTTTTTTTAATACTTTACTTATAAAAAAACCTGGCAACCCGCACCCCGCGGTCATTTTCCGCTAACCTGAGCGGGGCTCCCTAGCCTGCTGGAGGGGCTCACATCATCCCATGCACCCTCGAGAGGAAAAAAAAAGGAAAAAAATGCAGCCCCTTTAGCCTACCAATTTGGTCTTGTGGAGCTTGATCACCTCCTCCTCCTCCTTTCCCCAAATTGCCAATCCCAATAAATCCAAAAGTAGCCTAGTGTGAATACTTCCACAGCCTAATTACTAAAGGATAAACTATCAGTCTTCTCCAAAATCTGTCAATCTTTGTCAACTCAGCACGTGTTGACAACGCATTGTAAACAGAAACAGAAGCCATGTGTGTCACACCAAAAGTGGTGACCTATATAATCCTGTACATAGAAGCATCACGCAATCGTCACCCCTACACAGCTGTCATTAATTAATGGTCTTGACTTGATTGCCTATGCGTTCAAGTTATATAGGGTGAAAACCGTGAAATGCACAGGCTCATCTTACATCGCTGCTGGCTGCCACTGCAGGCAACATGCACATTTCCAAGAATGTTTCAGGGCACACTACTTTGTCTAACAATGTGGATTATAGTTTGCTCACTTTTCTGATGGTCAATTTGAGAAAAAAGCTAAGGACTGGAAAGCTCTCTCTTTCTCTATCTCTCTCCCTTTCTCTCTGTCTCCCTCCCTCCCTCCCTGGGGTGAAGACGTGTGTGCTCTCTCTCTCTCGCTGAGTCGCTCTCTCTCTCTCTCTCTCTCTCTCGCTCTCTTCTCTCTCCTCCCTCTCTGGGGTGTGGGGGGAGGGAGATTAGTTGCGCTGCCTTCGACAGTGCTATACTTCTCCAGCAGCGGTGCAGAACCGAGAGAGTGACACATTCTTTTGGATGTAAACTGCGCAACTTTTAGCTTTAAAGATCGGATTCTGTAGTCGCACCGGTGCTACAAAGTTAATTTTACAACTCGCACGGTGATATTTTAAGTCGCAAATGCGAGTACCTAGTCGCACTGTCGAGCCCTGCTTACACCTGGGAAAAACTGAATCCATTCTCTTCGGATCAAATAGTAATCTCAGCAAGGCAGATGGCTTCTTGGTTAGAGTGGGTGACAATATTATCACAAGAAAAGATGAAATTACCTACCTAGGTTCCATCCTGGAGGCTAATCTTTCCGGTGATAAAATGGCCACCAACGTAATCAAAAAAGTCAATCAAAGAACAAGATTCCTTTACAGGATCTCCTCACTGGTCAACAAAAACACCTTGAAGACCTTAACAGGAGCCCTCGTACAAGGTTTCTTTGACTATGTATGCACCTCCTGGTACCACAGCACCTCAAAGGCCCTTAAAACTAGGCTCCAGACTTCCCAAAACAAACTGGTCAGGCTCCTACTTGGCCTCACCCCCCGAACCCACCTCACCCCTGCCCACTTTGACAGGCTGGAATGGCTTAGGGTCGACGGCAGAGTACAGCATCTTGCAATGGGTCTGGTCCACAAGATTCGATACTCCACCAAGATACCCATGTACCTGTGTAGATACTTCCTTAATGTTAACGAAGTCCACACCCACAACACCAGAGGGAGTGCAACGAACCATGTACAACCCAGATTCGGCACAAACAAGGGACTAAATTATTTTCGCTCCTATGCCACCAAAATGTGGAACGCCCTACAAACAGTCATTAAGACATGGAAATCCCTTGACTCCTTCAAAACCGCTCTCAAAGGGCACCTACGGACGGCTGCAATTCGAAACTGACCCCCGTAAAATCTGAATCCCGCCCACCCCTTTTTCCCCTCACTGTATATGTTTATTTTCCCTTTTTACCTCCTTTATGATTCCTGTTCTGTTCTTTGACTATATAGAAGTGTCTATTTGTAGCCTACGTCTCTAAATGTTTTGATGAATTGAACAAGGTGGACCCTCTTGTAAACAAGTGTAATGCTTAATTGGGTCGTCCACTCACAGTTAACAGTCTTTGTATTGAGTTTGTGCTTGAAATGTACTGTAATTCTGCAAACTGTTAATACATATTTCAATCAATCAATCAATCAATATTTATAACTTGTGTCACTCACCACTGCCGACAGTTGACCGAAGTTACGGTTGTATATTCCCATTTCCATGGCAACAAGGCTGCCGTTCAAGTTCTCACATCGCAACAAACGTCTTTTCATGTGGCAAATAATATATCCAGCCCTCGCTCCCATGCAGTCCCATGGCACCGAGTCCCACGCCAAACTTATATTCTTCCCTTCTGTTTCAGTTAGTTGTAAGTTTCTTTCACACTCTCAGCTGCCTGTTAGCCTAGCAGCTAGCAGACCACTCGTTGTTGTGGTCCTTCCTTAGTAGTATTAAAATACTACTAAGGCACGCACGCCGAGATTTTGTGCCTTTTAAAAACTATATTATAAGACTAGGTCATGTAGTGTTCCTACTCTCACCTATATGGTCAAGAAGTGTTCCTACTCTCACCTATATGGTCATGTAGTGTTCCTACTCTCACCTATATGGTCATGTAGTGTTCCTACTCTCACCTATATGGTCATGAAGTGTTCCTACTCTCACCTACTGTATATGGTCATGTAGTGTTCCTACTCTCACCTATATGGTCATGTAGTGTTCCTACTCTCACCTATATGGTCATGTAGTGTTCCTACTCTCACCTATATGGTCATGAAGTGTTCCTACTCTCACCTACTGTATATGGTCATGAAGTGTTCCTACTCTCACCTATGGTCATGAAGTGTTCCTACTCTCACCTATGGTCATGAAGTGTTCCTACTCTCACCTACTGTATATGGTCATGAAGTGTTCCTACTCTCACCTATGGTCATGAAGTGTTCCTACTCTCACCTATATGGTCATGTAGTGTTCCTACTCTCACCTATATGGTCATGAAGTGTTCCTACTCTCACCTACTGTATATGGTCATGAAGTGTTCCTACTCTCACCTATGGTCATGAAGTGTTCCTACTCTCACCTATGGTCATGAAGTGTTCCTACTCTCACCTACTGTATATGGTCATGAAGTGTTCCTACTCTCACCTATGGTCATGAAGTGTTCCTACTCTCACCTACTGTATATGGTCATGTAGTGTTCCTACTCTCACCTATATGGTCATGTAGTGTTCCTACTCTCACCTATATGGTCATGTAGTGTTCCTACTCTCACCTATATGGTCATGAAGTGTTCCTACTCTCACCTACTGTATATGGTCATGAAGTGTTCCTACTCTCACCTATGGTCATGTAGTGTTCCTACTCTCACCTATATGGTCATGAAGTGTTCCTACTCTCACCTACTGTATATGGTCATGTAGTGTTCCTACTCTCACCTACTGTATATGGTCATGAAGTGTTCCTACTCTCACCTATGGTCATGAAGTGTTCCTACTCTCACCTATGGTCATGAAGTGTTCCTATATGGTCATGTAGTGTTCCTACTCTCACCTAAGGTCATGTAGTGTTCCTACTCTCACCTATGGTCATGAAGTGTTCCTACTCTCACCTATGGTCATGACGTGTTCCTACTCTCACCTATGGTCATGAAGTGTTCCTACTCTCACCTATGGTCATGACGTGTTCCTACTCTCACCTATGGTCATGACGTGTTCCTACTCTCACCTATGGTCATGAAGTGTTCCTACTCTCACCTATATGGTCATGAAGTGTTCCTACTCTCAACTATGGTCATGAAGTGTTCCTACTCTCACCTATATGGTCATGTAGTGTTCCTACTCTCACCTATATGGTCATGTAGTGTTCCTACTCTCACCTATATGTTCATGTAGTGTTCCTACTCTCACCTATGGTCATGAAGTGTTCCTACTCTCACCTATGGTCATGAAGTGTTCCTACTCTCACCTATATGGTCATGTAGTGTTCCTACTCTCACCTATATGGTCATGTAGTGTTCCTACTCTCACCTATATGGTCATGTAGTGTTCCTACTCTCACCTATATGGTCATGAAGTGTTCCTACTCTCACCTATATGGTCATGTAGTGTTCCTACTCCCACCTATATGGTCATGTAGTGTTCCTACTCTCACCTATATGGTCATGTAGTGTTCCTACTCTCACCTATGGTCATGAAGTGTTCCTACTCTCACCTATATGGTCATGAAGGGTTCCTACTCTCACCTATATGGTCATGAAGTGTTCCTACTCTCACCTATATGGTCATGTAGTGTTCCTACTCTCACCTATATGGTAATGAAGTGTTCCTACTCTCACCTATATGGTCATGAAGTGTTCCTACTCTCACCTATATGGTCATGAAGTGTTCCTACTCTCACCTATATGGTCATGAAGTGTTCCTACTCTCACCTATATGGTCATGAAGTGTTCCTACTCTCACCTATATGGTCATGAAGTGTTCCTACTCTCACCTACTGTATATGGTCATGAAGTGTTTCTACTCTCACCTACTGTATATGGTCATGAAGTGTTCCTACTCTCACCTATATGGTCATGAAGTGTTCCTACTCTCACCTATATGGTCATGAAGTGTTCCTACTCTCACCTATATGGTCATGAAGTGTTCCTACTCTCACCTATATGGTCATGAAGTGTTCCTACTCTCACCTATATGGTCATGAAGTGTTCCTACTCTCAACTATATGGTCATGTAGTGTTCCTACTCTCACCTATATGGCCATGAAGTGTTCCTACTCTCACCTATGGTCATGAAGTGTTCCTACACTATATATGGTCATGCACTATTCTCCTCTGTAGATCCTGTCTGTAGCCACGGCCCCATGCACTATTCTCCTCTGTAGATCCTGTTTGTAGCCACAACCCCATGCACTATTCTCCTCTGTAGATCCTGTCTGTAGCCACAACCCCATGCACTATTCTCCTCTGTAGATCCTGTCTGTCTGTAGCCACGGCCCCATGCACTATTCTCCTCTGTAGATCCTGTTTGTAGCCACGGCCTCATGCACTATTCTCCTCTGTAGATCCTGTCTGTAGCCACAACCCCATGCACTATTCTCCTCTGTAGATCCTGTCTGTAGCCACGGCCTCATGCACTATTCTCCTCTGTAGATCCTGTCTGTAGCCACAACCCCATGCACTATTCTCCTCTGTAGATCCTGTCTGTCTGTAGCCACGGCCCCATGCACTATTCTCCTCTGTAGATCCTGTCTGTAGCCACGGCCCCATGCACTATTCTCCTCTGTAGATCCTGTCTGTAGCCACGGCCCCATGCACTATTCTCCTCTGTAGATCCTGTCTGTAGCCACGGCCCCATGCACTATTCTCCTCTGTAGATCCTGTCTGTAGCCACGGCCTCATGCACTATTCTCCTCTGTAGATCCTGTCTGTAGCCACGGCCCCATGCACTATTCTCCTCTGTAGATCCTGTCTGTAGCCACGGCCCCATGCACTATTCTCCTCTGTAGATCCTGTCTGTCTGTAGCCACGGCCTCATGCACTATTCTCCTCTGTAGATCATGTCTGTCTGTAGCCACGGCCCCATGCACTATTCTCCTCTGTAGATCCTGTCTGTAGCCACGGCCCCATGCACTATTCTCCTCTGTAGATCCTGTCTGTAGCCACGGCCCCATGCACTATTCTCCTCTGTAGATCCTGTCTGTAGCCACGGCCCCATGCACTATTCTCCTCTGTAGATCCTGTCTGTAGCCACGGCCTCATGCACTATTCTCCTCTGTAGATCCTGTCTGTCTGTAGCCACGGCCCCATGCACTATTCTCCTCTGTAGATCCTGTCTGTAGCCACAACCCCATGCACTATTCTCCTCTGTAGATCCTGTCTGTAGCCACAACCCCATGCACTATTCTCCTCTGTAGATCCTGTCTGTAGCCACGGCCCCATGCACTATTCTCCTCTGTAGATCCTGTCTGTAGCCACGGCCCCATGCACTATTCTCCTCTGTAGATCCTGTCTGTAGCCACGGCCCCATGCACTATTCTCCTCTGTAGATCCTGTCTGTAGCCACGGCCTCATGCACTATTCTCCTCTGTAGATCCTGTCTGTAGCCACGGCCTCATGCACTATTCTCCTCTGTAGATCCTGTCTGTAGCCACGGCCCCATGCACTATTCTCACCATCCATATCCTTTAGGGTGGAAATCTTTGCCCTTATCAATGCTCCTTTCGCTTTTTGTTGAAGGTGTTGGGCTAGACATTGTTTTTTCCTTCCCAGCTGTGTGGCATAGCTGGGATCTCCCCTATTGATCATGTCCTTCTCTACACGTTTTATAAAACCGCATGAGTTTTCCTGATGTCATAAACTGTCAGAATCAGCTTGGTTGGTTCATGTGCCAATGAGTGACTTTGAGAGCTGTTTCCCCGTTACAATGGAAGTCAATGAGCGACTATTTTTATTTCTTAAATTGCTAATAAACACAACGGAGCGAAATAACTCATGGGATGGAATAGTTTGACTAACCTGACTCCGCCAGATGGGACAGCAGAGAGTACACTGGGTTCCCCCCTCCTGCTCCCATCTGGGAACTCTCAGGCAGACTCGATGCCCGGCCACAAAACGGCCTGGCCAATCAGCAGCAGCTTCTAGCAGCTTCTAGCAGCTTCTAGCAGCAGCTTCTAGCTTCAAGCTGCTGCCAGATGGGAGCAGGAGGGGGGAACCCAGTGTACTCTCTGCTGCCCCATCTGGCGGCGTCAGGTTATAGTTTGACCATAATAAGGTAAGAAAACAACCCAAACCTCTAAAAAAGTGGTCTTACCCTTTAACAATCCTCTTATTTCTGTCCCTGCCTCCATTCATGTTTAGCGACCCTATTCTCAAACCATCCATAAGAAAGAGAAAAAGTAGGAAACAGCAGTAAAGGCAGAGAACGTAGAAAAAACACCCTTATGTGGTTCTCTCATATTCACAATTTGCGTGGGCGACGAACAGTGATCTTTCCTTCTGTACTAGAAAGGCAGAGAGTTGTGAGTTATTTACCTCTTTCTCTTCCTCCTGCATGATCTCTTCTTCATCATCATCATTCTCCAACTCATTTTCCAGATCACCCTGTGGTGGTGAGTCCACCTCCACTGGTTAATCACCCTGTGGAGGTGAGTCCACCTCCAGATCACCCTGTGGTGGTGAGTCCACCTCCACTGGTTAATCACCCTGTGGAGGTGAGTCCACCTCCACTGGTTAATCACCCTGTGGTGGTGAGTCCACCTCCACTGGTTAATCACCCTGTGGTGGTGAGTCCACCTCCAGATCACCCTGTGGTGGTGAGTCCACCTCCACTGGTTAATCACCCTGTGGTGGTGAGTCCACCTCCACTGGTTAATCACCCTGTGGTGGTGAGTCCACCTCCACTGGTTAATCACCCTGTGGAGGTGAGTCCACCTCCACTGGTTAATCACCCTGTGGAGGTGAGTCCACCTCCAGATCACCCTGTGGTGGTGAGTCCACCTCCAGATCACCCTGTGGTGGTGAGTCCACCTCCACTGGTTAATCACCCTGTGGTGGTGAGTCCACCTCCAGATCACCCTGTGGTGGTGAGTCCACCTCCAGATCACCCTGTGGTGGTGAGTCCACCTCCACTGGTTAATCACCCTGTGGAGGTGAGTCCACCTCCAGATCACCCTGTGGTGGTGAGTCCACCTCCACTGGTTAATCACCCTGTGGTGGTGAGTCCACCTCCAGATCACCCTGTGGTGGTGAGTCCACCTCCACTGGTTAATCACCCTGTGGAGGTGAGTCCACCTCCAGATCACCCTGTGGTGGTGAGTCCACCTCCACTGGTTAATCACCCTGTGGAGGTGAGCTCACCTCCACTGGTTAATCACCCTGTGGAGGTGAGTCCACCTCCAGATCACCCTGTGGTGGTGAGTCCACCTCCACTGGTTAATCACCCTGTGGAGGTGAGTCCACCTCCAGATCACCCTGTGGTGGTGAGTCCACCTCCACTGGTTAATCACCCTGTGGTGGTGAGTCCACCTCCACTGGTTAATCACCCTGTGGAGGTGAGTCCACCTCCAGATCACCCTGTGGTGGTGAGTCCACCTCCACTGGTTAATCACCCTGTGGAGGTGAGTCCACCTCCAGATCACCCTGTGGTGGTGAGTCCACCTCCACTGGTTAATCACCCTGTGGAGGTGAGTCCACCTCCAGATCACCCTGTGGTGGTGAGTCCACCTCCACTGGTTAATCACCCTGTGGAGGTGAGTCCACCTCCACTGGTTAATCACCCTGTGGTGGTGAGTCCACCTCCAGATCACCCTGTGGTGGTGAGTCCACCTCCACTGGTTAATCACCCTGTGGTGGTGAGTCCACCTCCACTAGTTAATCACCCTGTGGTGGTGAGTCCACCTCCACTAGTTAATCACCCTGTGGTGGTGAGTCCACCTCCAGATCACCCTGTGGTGGTGAGTCCACCTCCACTGGTTAATCACCCTGTGGAGGTGAGTCCACCTCCACTGGTTAATCACCCTGTGGTGGTGAGTCCACCTCCACTGGTTAATCACCCTGTGGAGGTGAGTCCACCTCCACTGGTTAATCACCCTGTGGAGGTGAGTCCACCTCCACTGGTTAATCACCCTGTGGTGGTGAGTCCACCTCCACTGGTTAATCACCCTGTGGAGGTGAGTCCACCTCCACTGGTTAATCACCCTGTGGAGGTGAGTCCACCTCCACTGGTTAATCACCCTGTGGAGGTGAGTCCACCTCCACTGGTTAATCACCCTGTGGTGGTGAGTCCACCTCCACTGGTTAATCACCCTGTGGAGGTGAGTCCACCTCCACTGGTTAATCACCCTGTGGTGGTGAGTCCACCTCCAGATCACCCTGTGGTGGTGAGTCCACCTCCACTGGTTAATCACCCTGTGGAGGTGAGTCCACCTCCACTGGTTAATCACCCTGTGGTGGTGAGTCCACCTCCAGATCACCCTGTGGTGGTGAGTCCACCTCCACTGGTTAATCACCCTGTGGAGGTGAGTCCACCTCCAGATCACCCTGTGGTGGTGAGTCCACCTCCACATTACCCTGTGGAGGTGAGTCCACCTCCACTGGTTAATCACCCTGTGGTGGTGAGTCCACCTCCACTGGTTAATCACCCTGTGGTGGTGAGTCCACCTCCACTGGTTAATCACCCTGTGGAGGTGAGTCCACCTCCAGATCACCCTGTGGTGGTGAGTCCACCTCCACTGGTTAATCACCCTGTGGAGGTGAGTCCACCTCCAGATCACCCTGTGGTGGTGAGTCCACCTCCACTGGTTAATCACCCTGTGGTGGTGAGTCCACCTCCACTGGTTAATCACCCTGTGGAGGTGAGTCCACCTCCACTGGTTAATCACCCTGTGGTGGTGAGTCCACCTCCACTGGTTAATCACCCTGTGGTGGTGAGTCCACCTCCACTGGTTAATCACCCTGTGGAGGTGAGTCCACCTCCACTGGTTAATCACCCTGTGGTGGTGAGTCCACCTCCACTAGTTAATCACCCTGTGGTGGTGAGTCCACCTCCACTGGTTAATCACCCTGTGGAGGTGAGTCCACCTCCACTGGTTAATCACCCTGTGGAGGTGAGTCCACCTCCAGATCACCCTGTGGTGGTGAGTCCACCTCCAGATCACCCTGTGGTGGTGAGTCCACCTCCACTGGTTAATCACCCTGTGGAGGTGAGTCCACCTCCACTGGTTAATCACCCTGTGGAGGTGAGTCCACCTCCAGATCACCCTGTGGTGGTGAGTCCACCTCCACTGGTTAATCACCCTGTGGTGGTGAGTCCACCTCCACTGGTTAATCACCCTGTGGAGGTGAGTCCACCTCCAGATCACCCTGTGGTGGTGAGTCCACCTCCACTGGTTAATCACCCTGTGGAGGTGAGTCCACCTCCAGATCACCCTGTGGTGGTGAGTCCACCTCCACTGGTTAATCACCCTGTGGTGGTGAGTCCACCTCCACTGGTTAATCACCCTGTGGAGGTGAGTCCACCTCCAGATCACCCTGTGGTGGTGAGTCCACCTCCACTGGTTAATCACCCTGTGGAGGTGAGTCCACCTCCAGATCACCCTGTGGTGGTGAGTCCACCTCCACTGGTTAATCACCCTGTGGAGGTGAGTCCACCTCCACTGGTTAATCACCCTGTGGTGGTGAGTCCACCTCCACTGGTTAATCACCCTGTGGTGGTGAGTCCACCTCCACTGGTTAATCACCCTGTGGAGGTGAGTCCACCTCCACTGGTTAATCACCCTGTGGTGGTGAGTCCACCTCCAGATCACCCTGTGGTGGTGAGTCCACCTCCACATTACCCTGTGGTGGTGAGTCCACCTCCAGATCACCCTGTGGAGGTGAGTCCACCTCCAGATCACCCTGTGGTGGTGAGTCCACCTCCACATTACCCTGTGGTGGTGAGTCCACCTCCAGATCACCCTGTGGTGGTGAGTCCACCTCCAGATCACCCTGTGGTGGTGAGTCCACCTCCACATTACCCTGTGGTGGTGAGTCCACCTCCACTGGTTAATCCTCACCATTCTCATCCCCTGTCCTGACTTCCTTGCTGTGGCTATTTCCCTGTACATTGTTTATTCCATTGACTGCCCAGTCTCAGCTTGCATTTCCCCCGCCCTGTCATCAGGGACATTGGGGCTAGTTGGAGCACTTTCTCTTACATTATCATTTTCAACACGTTGTGTGCCTTCCGTTGAAACAGAAGCACCTACAAAACGCAGAACAACCAGTAAGACAGTACAGTTTGGACAAAGAACAGGGGTTAAACAAGAGTTCTCATTCAGCAGCGTCTCTCACACGCAGCCACTCACTCACACACCCGACACGTCAGAGAGAGAGAGAGAGAGAGAGAGAGAGAGAGAGAGAGAGAGAGAGACAGAGAGAGAGAGAGAGAGAGAGAGAGAGAGAGAGGGAGAGAGAGAGAGAGAGAGAGAGAGAGAGAGAGAGAGAGAGAGAGAGAGAGAGAGAGAGAGAGAGAGACAGACAGACAGAGACAGAGAGAGAGAGAGAGAGAGAGAGAGAGAGAGAGAGAGAGAGAGAGAGAGAGAGAGAGAGAGAGAGAGAGAGAGAGAGAGAGAGACAGAGACAGAGACAGACAGAGAGAGAGAGAGAGAGGGAGAGAGAGAGAGAGAGAGAGAGAGAGAGAGACAGAGAGAGACAGAGACAGAGAGAGAGAGAGAGAGAGGGGGAGAGAGAGAGGGAGAGAGACAGAGAGACAGCGAGATAGAGAGAGACAGAGAGACAGAGAGAGAGAGATAGCGTACAGTGACAGATATTGATTTCTTCCCCTCAGACACATTAATCATTAATCATTAATCAGGGACAGAAAGGCCATTATTATCAGATCAATGCATTTAATGGAGCTTATCAAGGTGCAGGAGACCAAGGCCTGGCCGGTGAGCCGGGTTTATTAACCCTTTTACACCTGAGGACGATTCTACAAATGTCTTCTCAAACATGACAGTTTTCACTCAGAGAAAACCCCATGTTTCTATGTCAGTGGTTCTCAAACTATTTCATGTCAAGGACCCCCAGAATTATATGTAATTGGCCGCCAACGCCCATCTGAAAATATGCCCCACGTGTTCACGATTTTCCAAAATAGCAGCTCATAGCGTGGCACTCGCTGCCGCGCTTATATGAGCTTGTAGATCTGCTATTTTTCAACAGCTAAAGCATAACATGATGCTTAAAACACCAAAAGGGGTTCCCGCCCAGAATGGGTTAATGTGACAGATGGAGATGACACTGGGTGGGGGGGGGGTTCTCACGATGACAAAGTGATTTGCATATTATTGTAAAAACTCTGCAGTGTGGAAGGTGTGCAGATAGAGTAGTGTGCCTGACCAGGGAAGGTGTGCAGATAGAGTAGTGTGCCTGACCAGGGAAGGTGTGCAGATAGAGTAGTGTGCCTGACCAGGGAAGGTGTGCAGATAGAGTAGTGTGCCTGACCAGGGAAGGTGTGCAGATAGAGTAGTGTGCCTGACCAGGGAAGGTGTGCAGATAGAGTAGTGTGCCGGACCAGGGAAGGTGTGCAGATAGAGTAGTGTGCCGGACCAGGGAAGGTGTGCAGATAGAGTAGTGTGCCTGACCAGGGAAGGTGTGCAGATAGAGTAGTGTGCCGGACCAGGGAAGGTGTGCAGATAGAGTAGTGTGCCTGACCAGGGAAGGTGTGCAGATAGAGTAGTGTGCCTGACCAGGGAAGGTGTGCAGATAGAGTAGTGTGCCTGACCAGGGAAGGTGTGCAGATAGAGTAGTGTGCCTGACCAGGGAAGGTGTGCAGATAGAGTAGTGTGCCTGACCAGGGAAGGTGTGCAGATAGAGTAGTGTGCCGGACCAGGGAAGGTGTGCAGATAGAGTAGTGTGCCTGACCAGGGAAGGTGTGCAGATAGAGTAGTGTGCCTGACCAGGGAAGGTGTGCAGATAGAGTAGTGTGCCTGACCAGGGAAGGTTTGCAGATAGAGTAGTGTGCCTGACCAGGGAAGGTGTGCAGATAGAGTAGTGTGCCTGACCAGGGAAGGTGTGCAGATAGAGTAGTGTGCCTGACCAGGGAAGGTGTGCCTGACCAGGGACGTGCAGACAGTGTTAGAGAGGCTAAGAGGGTTACTTTTGGACGAAAATAGCCGATCTACAAGCTCACAACGCGTCGCGCTGCGACGCGTTGTCAGCTTGTAGATCGGCTATTTTCGGGTGCGCGACCCAGCACTCTCTATAGCTAGTTGGAGATGCAGGTGTGTAACGACATGGGTTTCTAAACTCATTTGTTCAAGTTCAGGAGACTTCGGGAGAAAAAACAACAGCACAGCACAGCACAGCACGATACAGTACAGTACAGTACAGTACAGTACAGCACAGCACAGCACAGCACAGCACAGCACGATACAGTACAGTACAGTACAGTACAGCACAGCACAGCACAGCACAGCACAGCACAGCACAGCACGATACAGTACAGTACAGCACAGCACAGCACAGCACAGCACAGCACGATACAGTACAGTACAGTACAGTACAGCACAGCACAGCACAGCACAGCACAGCACGATACAGTACAGTACAGTACAGTACAGTACAGCACAGCACAGCACAGCACGATACAGTACAGTACAGCACAGCACAGTACAGTACAGCACAGCACATCACGATACAGTACAGTACAGTACAGTACAGTACAGTACAGTACAGTACAGCACAGCACACCACAGCACGATACAGTACAGTACAGTACAGTACAGTACAGTACAGTATAGTACAGCACAGCACAGCACGATACAGTACAGTACAGTACAGTACAGTACAGTACAGCACAGCACAGCACAGCACGATACAGTACAGTACAGCACAGCACAGCACAGCACAGTACAGCACAGCACGATACAGTACAGTACAGTACAGTACAGCACAGCACGATACAGTACAGTACAGTACAGTACAGTACAGTACAGTACAGTACAGTACAGTACAGTACAGTACAGCACAGCACAGCACAGTACGGCACAGCACAGTACAGCACAGCACAGCACGATACAGTACAGTACAGTACAGCACAGCACAGCACGATACAGTACAGTACAGTACAGTACAGTACAGTACAGTACAGTACAGTACAGTACAGCAAAGCACAGCACGATACAGTACAGTACAGTACAGTACAGTACAGTACAGTACAGTACAGTACAGTACAGTACAGTACAGTACAGCAAAGCACAGCACGATACAGTACAGTACAGTACAGTACAGTACAGTACAGTACAGTACAGTACAGTACAGTACAGTACAGTACAGTACAGCACGATACAGTACAGTGCAGTACAGTACAGTACAGTACAGTACAGTACAGTACAGTACAGTACAGTACAGTACAGTACAGTACAGTACAGTGCAGTACAGTACAGTACAGTACAGCACATCACAGTACAGTACAGTACAGTACAGTACAGTACAGTACAGTACAGTACAGCACAGTACGGCACAGTACAGTACAGTACAGTACAGTACAGTACAGCACAGTACAGCACAGTACAGTACAGTACAGCACGATACAGTACAGTACAGCACAGCACAGCACAGCACGATACAGTACAGTACAGTACAGTACAGTACAGTACAGTACAGTACAGTACAGTACAGTACAGTACAGCACAGCACAGCACAGTACGGCACAGCACAGTACAGCACAGCACAGCACGATACAGTACAGTACAGTACAGCACAGCACAGCACGATACAGTACAGTACAGTACAGTACAGTACAGTACAGTACAGTACAGTACAGTACAGCAAAGCACAGCACGATACAGTACAGTACAGTACAGTACAGTACAGTACAGTACAGCAAAGCAAAGCACAGCACGATACAGTACAGTACAGTACAGTACAGTACAGTACAGTACAGTACAGTACAGTACAGTACAGCACGATACAGTACAGTGCAGTACAGTACAGTACAGTACAGTACAGTACAGTACAGTACAGTACAGTACAGTACAGCACGATACAGTACAGTACAGCACAGCACAGCACAGCACGATACAGTACAGTACAGTACAGTACAGTACAGTACAGTACAGTACAGTACAGTACAGTACAGTACAGTACAGCACGATACAGTACAGTACAGCACGATACAGTACAGTACAGTACAGCACAGCACAGCACGATACAGTACAGCACAGTACAGCACAGCACAGTACAGTACAGTACAGTACAGTACAGTACAGTACAGTACAGTACAGTACAGTACAGTACAGCAAAGCACAGCACGATACAGTACAGTACAGTACAGTACAGTACAGTACAGTACAGTACAGTACAGTACAGTACAGTACAGTACAGTACAGTACAGTACAGCACGATACA
>NW_027638348.1:42500-54693 GCF_951216825.1 Electrona antarctica
TACAGTACAGTACAGTACAGTACAGTACAGTACAGTACAGTACAGTACAGCACGATACAGTACAGCACGATACAGTACAGTACAGTACAGTACAGTACAGCACGATACAGTACAGCACGATACAGCACAGTACAGTACAGTACAGTACAGTACAGTACAGCACGATACAGCACGATACAGTACAGTACAGTACAGCACGATACAGCACAGTACAGTACAGTACAGTACAGTACAGCACGATACAGCACGATACAGTACAGCACGATACAGCACAGTACAGTACAGTACAGTACAGTACAGTACAGTACAGCACGATACAGTACAGTACAGTACAGTACAGCACAGCACAGCACAGTACAGTACAGTACGATACAGTACAGTACAGTACAGCACGATACAGTACAGTACAGTACAGTACAGCACGATACAGTACAGTACAGTACAGTACAGTACAGTACAGCACGATACAGCACAGTACAGTACAGTACAGTACAGTACAGTACAGTACAGTACAGTACAGTACAGTACAGTACAGTACAGTACAGTACAGTACAGTACAGCACGATACAGTACAGTACAGTACAGCACGATACAGTACAGTACAGTACAGTACAGTACAGTACAGCACGATACAGCACAGTACAGTACAGTACAGTACAGTACAGTACAGTACAGTACAGTACAGTACAGTACAGTACAGTACAGTACAGTACAGTACAGCACGATACAGTACAGCACGATACAGTACAGTACAGTACAGTACAGTACAGTACAGTACAGTACAGCACGATACAGTACAGCACGATACAGCATAGTACAGTACAGTACAGTACAGTACAGTACAGTACAGTACAGTACAGTACAGCACGATACAGTACAGTACAGTACAGTACAGCACAGCACAGCACAGTACAGTACAGTACAGCACGATACAGCACGATACAGTACAGTACAGTACAGTACAGCACGATACAGTACAGTACAGTACAGTACAGTACAGCACGATACAGTACAGTACAGTACAGTACAGCACGATACAGTACAGTACAGTACAGTACAGTACAGTACAGTACAGTACAGCACGATACAGCACGATACAGTACAGTACAGTACAGTACATTTTGGATGACGTCCCAACCGGAAATTACATCGAATGTTGCCCAACAAACGCTCCCAGCCTGTGTAGCGATGCGATCGGTTTTGATATCAATAAATCTAATTTATTTGTGGTGGTTCTTACATTTGTAGGTCTTGGTTTCCATGCGGACAGAGAGCAGGGCTGCACAAGGCAATGGAGTCTAGATCGGCACAGACTCGCCCTTGAGGGCTTTATAAGCCACTTCCACTCAAGGCTGCTTGGTTTCGGACGGCACTTAACCGTTTCCGTCCATCCGACGTGTCAGCACGTCCTAGGGAATGGAACCGAGGGGTGCAGCCGACGTGTGAGGACGTGTTAGCGCATCCTCAGTGATACGGGGCGAGATAAGTATATTCTGAATGTTTTCCTTTTTTTTATTTGTCAGTTCACCTTTCGGCTACCGTATGCTCCGCTCTGTCCCCATGTTAGCTTATCATTGACTTAGCCGTTAGCGCGGCGGAAAGAATGACTCATCTCTCCTAATCCAGGGCGCTCTCCGTGGTGTTGAACGGATCGATATGCTGGCGCTTCATTTCTGCTCCTCATCCGTCTCTCCCGCAAAATATGAACGCTTTTTGGATCATATATCGTATAAACTAAAAGGATCGCAATGTAAGCTAGCTATGTAAAGTCAACTTTTTTTAGTGGATTGTTTCCGGGTCATGGGTTTCCGAGTAAAAGCGGCCATGTTGTTCCGGCACCCCAGAGCTCCAATTTTGAAGGACTTCCGGCACTGATTGTGTTAATATGAACGCGAGTGTGTAGAGCGAGTGTGTAGGGCGAGTGTGTAGGGCGAGTGTGTACAGCGAGTGTGTAGGGCGAGTGTGTAGGGCGAGTGTGTAGGGCGAGTGTGTAGGGCGAGTGTGTACAGCGAGTGTGTAGGGCGAGTGTGTAGGGTGAGTGTGTAGGGCGAGTGTGTAGGGCGAGTGTGTAGGGCGAGTGTGTACAGCGAGTGTGTAGGGCAAGTGTGTACGGCGAGTGTGTAGGGCGAGTGTGTAGGGCGAGTGTGTAGAGCGAGTGTGTAGGGCGAGTGTGTAGGGCGAGTGTGTAGAGCGAGTGTGTAGGGCGAGTGTGTAGGGCGAGTGTGTAGAGCGAGTGTGTAGGGCGAGTGTGTAGGGCGAGTGTGTAGGGCGAGTGTGTAGAGCGAGTGTGTAGGGCGAGTGTGTAGAGCGAGTGTGTAGGGCGAGTGTGTAGGGCGAGTGTGTAGAGCGAGTGTGTAGGGCGAGTGTGTAGGGCGAGTGTGTAGGGCGAGTGTGTAGAGCGAGTGTGTAGGGCGAGTGTGTAGAGCGAGTGTGTAGGGCGAGTGTGTAGAGCGAGTGTGTAGGGCGAGTGTGTAGAGCGAGTGTGTAGGGCGAGTGTGTAGAGCGAGTGTGTAGGGCGAGTGTGTAGGGCGAGTGTGTAGAGCGAGTGTGTTGGGTGAGTGTGTAGGGTGAGTGTGTAGGGCGAGTGTGTAGAGCGAGTGTGTAGGGCGAGTGTGTACAGCGAGTGTGTAGGGCGAGTGTGTAGAGCGAGGGTGTAGGGCGAGTGTGTAGAGTGTGTAGAACGACCGTATGGTGACACGATGCGTCCAAATGGAACGGCCGTATGGTGACACGATGCGTCCAAATGGAACGACCGTATGGTGACACGATGCTTCCAAATGGAACGGCCGTATGGCTCTCTGATTCTAAATGGAACGCCCGTATGGCTCTCTGCTTGTTCCGGAATCTAATATTTTCACCTTTATTGCTGCTTAATTAATTGATTTGTTCAATCGTGCACAATTTAGGTATTTATCAGACCTAAGGCCCTGGAACGGCCTATCACGACTAAATGGTTACTACTAAGCAAAGTACTCGGACATATACTGTTTAATGCTAAAGCTTGAAACTGTTACTCCAGTGTTTAAATAATCCAAACCCGTGTCTTTTACATTATTTATTGGTCATTTCTTTACACATATAATTAACGCACACGTTGGTAGGACTATGATTACAAATGGATGGATTCAGTTTGCCTGTAGGCCTAAACTCTAGTTTATGAGAATAGCAAGACTCAAGCAAGACAGTAATAGTTGGTTAGACTGTGTCAGTCAGACTTTTGTCAGACTTAATCAGACTTTTGTTAGATAATTAAAACCTGTATGGATGACAAAGAAACAGAGCAAATAGCACATTATGTTTACAGCTATTTAACTGATATTGTACTAATAAGCAATGATATAATGTTAATACAGAAATAGATCTAGTCTCATACCTTTAGTCCATTTAGAAGTTAGATCGTGTGTTTACACGGCTCAATCTTGGGTTGCAAAGGCCTAAGCCTTGGTCAGTTAACTAAGACTTCTGCCTCGGTTGGTGGTTTTACAGAAAGAGGCAGAAAATAGCTTTTCCCTTGCCATATAACCTCCTGAGAGGCGGACCTACCCAGGGGGTCGGTTTCAGGCTGGCTAATTTGGTAACTCATGGCTTCATAGGGTGCCATGGCTAATCTGATGCATGCAACTTATAGCAAAAGGCATCAAATGGTACGAATAACTCCACACCTCCCACTCGGTATTCTGTCTGTAAAGACTAAGAAAACCGCTAACAACCTAAATTAAGTCATTGCAACTAAAAGGTTATACTAATAAAACAATTACACATTTCACCCAAAAGCTAAATAAAGAAGCAAATACATATTGTCCATAAAAAGGTTCAAATATGCTAAAAAATGGGGCAGACGCTTGTTGACGTCTTCCGTGTTGCCAGTACCCGCATAAGAATGCACCTATATACGACCCCCAACTAAACAGTCCCGCCACACAAGTCCACACGGCGGTGGGCTTGTGCATCAGTCCTGCTCAGCGGTAGCCGTATGAGCTGCACCTGTAAGTACTGGCTTCTCTGAAGCACACTGCCAGCCGGCAGTGGGAAATCTTTCTTAGTTCATTGTTCCTCTACTGGTAGAAGAACCACCAGCCTCCTAACATCTCTGTGGAGGGTGGTTGTGGGGCAACTTCCAACGAGCTGTTCACGTTTGGAGTGGCCTGTGGTGATGGGAATGCTTTGGCACGTCTTCACCTTTACGTCTCGGACGACTCCTTTTCCATCTGGACATGCCTCCACGACTCGGCCTAGTCTGAACTGGCCTCTGAGCGCATTCTGGTCTGCCATCCAGACTAAGTCTCCTTCTGCGACGTTCCTAGCTGGTGTGTGCCACTTCTTCCGGATGAACAGGTCTGGCCCTGCCAGCTGGCTCCAACGTTTCCAGAACTTGTCCACTTCGTTTTGAATCGCTCTTAGACGGACGAAGGGGTTCACAGGAGACTCGAATCCTCGGGTGTCTCCACTGTGTCCAGTGCGTCCCAGCAGGAGAGAGTTGGGGGTGATAACCTCAATGTTTTCGTCCATTAGCTGGGCTCTGGCTCCGATGGGCCTCTCATTAGACAGGTTGGCAGCTAGGTATAGGAGTGTTTGGAACTCCAGTGCTGTCAGGTTGCCTTCTTCTCCCACGCCGCTCAATGCTTTCTTCATTATGCGAACTGCTGCTTCTGCTGCTCCATTTCGATGGGGAGAGTCTGCTGGGTGTATCACCCAGGACCAGTCGGTTCCAGTCTCTGCTGCTTTCTTTTGTACTTTTTCCTTGTCGATTCCTGCCAGGAACACGTAGAGTTCTTTCAGTGCTGGCCTAGCTCCCACGAAGTTGGTTCCCGGGTCAGACCAGAGCTTTCTGGGATGGCCTCTCAGAGCGGTGAAGCGTTGGAAGGTTTTCAGGAAGCCTTCAGTCGAGAGATCTTCTACCATGTCTGCATGTATTGCTCTTGACGCCATGCAGCAGAAGACTATCCCCCATGCTTTCTTGCTTGTTCTTTTCTTCACTGCGTCTCTGATGGTGTATGGGCCGAAGAGATCCAGCGTAGTGTACTCAAATGGTGCAGCCGGCTCTGTGCGTTCAACAGGGAGATCGCTCATGACCTGTTGGCACATTTTCGCTCTGTTCTTACGACAGTGCATGCAGGAGTCGATCACTTTTCTAGCAATTCTTGGTCCTTGCACTATCCAAGCTTTCTTCCTTATTCTTAGGAGGGTTCCAGGCACTCCTTCATGATTGACACTGTGGGCTTCCTCTGCTAGAAGGGTGCTGATCCGCTCACTGTAGGGAATTAAGGGTACTCCAGGCCTTCCTGCGGCCATGCCTTGGACTCGGCCACGGCACAGTAAGAGTCCTGAATCTTCGTCCTTGTGAACCACGAGTCTGTTTAGAGTGGTTACAGGAAACTCTGCTCCTTCCTGTGCTGCGAGGCACAATTCTTCGAATGCAGTTTGCCTCTCTGCCACTGACAGTACCTCCCACTTTGCTGGTGTACGGGCTCGCGTCTTCCTGTACAACCAGATCTTCAGTACTCTTCTGATGGCAGCGATAGCACAACAGAGCTCTCGTAGTGAGCTGTATTTGCTTAGGTTGACTTGATTTACGAGGGCCGCACCCCAAAGTTTCTTTGGTTCTTTGTCTGCTTCCACTAGTGAGACAGCGGTGTCTGGAGAGCC
The DNA here is from genome assembly GCF_951216825.1 of Electrona antarctica. Taxonomy (NCBI): domain Eukaryota; kingdom Metazoa; phylum Chordata; class Actinopteri; order Myctophiformes; family Myctophidae; genus Electrona; species Electrona antarctica. Next base: position 48,147 of record NW_027638348.1, read on the forward strand.
TTGTGGTACGTCATTTTGGTTTCTGACTTTCTCTTTTTCCTTTTCAGGACTGTCTGTTGTCTGCGTCTTTTTGGCTTGTGCTCTGGTAGTGACGGCTGAGAAGGCCTTCCTTTGCAGCTTGCTCACGACGTCTCTGGCAGCAGTAGCCACTTCAGATGCAGATTTCATCGGCCATTCTTCTTCAGGATCGGCTAGGAAGTCAGGACCACGTTGCCACTTGGAGTTCTCCCCGAGCAGTTCAGGGGAGCAGTTGCCTCTCGTGACTAAATCGGCGATGTTGAGGGCTCCAGGTATCCACCTCCAGTCTTCTGCGGGGCCAGCCTTCTGGATTTCTCCGACGCGATTAGCGAAAAAGGTTTGGAATCCGTAGCTCTCTCTCTGGATGGCACCTAGCACAGTTTGGCTGTCCACGAAGTGGAACCACTTCTCAACTTCTATCCTTCCATGTTTCAGCATGTAGCCCTTTAGACGGGAGGCGAACACAGCTCCACAGATCTCTGCTTTGGTTGGGTCGCCTCTCTGGTCAAGAGGGGTTAGTTTTGCCTTGGACTCTACCAGCCTGGTGACTATTCCATCTTCAGTCTTCCATCGCAGGTACAGTACGGCTCCATAGGAGTCACAGCTTCCATCTGAGAAAGTGATGCCCCATGGTTTGCCCAGCCAGCCGGCGGGCGTGATACTTCTTTGAAATTTGATGTTGCTCAGTCTTGCGTACTCTGTGAACAGTTCTACTGCTTTTTCACGGAGCTCTTCAGATAGTGGCTCGTCCCAGGTGTCTTTCGTCATCTTGCCGGCTTCTTGGAAGGCTCTTCTCACGAGTATAACTCCCTTCTGCTTCAGCGGTGACACAAGGCCAATCGGGTCATATATTCCAGCCACCTGACTTAACAGCATTCTTCTAGTCAAAGGGTTTGGCGTTTCCTCTATGACTTCCTCTTTGTTCAGGTCAGCTCCCATCCTCATTTTCTGCTTTATTTGGGAGAAATTGATGGAGCCCATGATGAAGAGCTTATCGTCTTGGACGAGGTAGCCGACTCCCAGAGCTTTGCTGTCTTCTCCCGTGAGTTGGTTAGGCAGAATCAGTGTCTCTGGTTTCGTTTCTGTCGCACTGGGCCTCCCACTTTGACCGGATCGGACCCAGGGCTTGAGGTGGAAGCCACCGGTTCTCAGGATGTTTTCTACTCCCTTCAAGGTCTGTTCCAGCTTGTTCACGTCATTGTTCGATGAAAATATGTCATCCATGTAGCTATTGCATTGGATAACTTGTCTTTCTTCTGCAAGGTGAGCGAACTGAGGCAGATTAGCAGTTTCCCTCATGGCCACTTGCGCGATGCACCCAGCTGGTTTGTCGCCCATGTTCACCCTCACGACGGCATAGTCTTCAATTTCCTCCTGTGGCGAGTCTCTCCACAGGAAGCGGTGAACGTGGACTTCTTCCTCTTCAAGCCACACTGAGTGGTACATCTTCTTGATGTCTCCAATGGCTGCATGAATTCCTTCCCGGAATCTGAGCAATACAGCTCTGATGGGGTTAAGCACGTCTGGTCCTTTCAGTAGGATGCTGTTCAGGCTTACACCTCTGTATTCCTGGCTGCTGTCCCACACTATCCTCACCGGTGTGGTGACAGAGTGCGGGTTGGGTGCTGTCAGGTGACTCACATACCAGACTGCTCCATTCCAACCTTCCATCATGGATTTCGTTAGCTTCTTGGCAGCTCCTCTTTCAATCATCTCGTGGATTTGCCTGGTGTAGGCTTCTTTCCACTTTGGATCCTTCTGGAGACGTTTCTCCGTCCTCAGGAATGTCGATTCCACTGCTTTGCGGTTGTTGGGGAGCGATGCTGGTGACTCCTTCCAGGGATATTTCGTGTCCCAGTGGGGTTCTCCACTGTGTTCATCTTTTTCCTTGTAGGTCAGGCCAGCTTTGATTATTTCGGTCTCCCTTTCATCTGCCAGCGACATCTCTTTTCCTCCTGGCGGGCAGCTACCACAGCGGCAGCCTCCACAGGCAGGTATGCAGGCAGCTCCAACGCTGTCCCACTTGAACCAGGCAAAAACGTCTTTGCTGCTGGCCGATGTGGTTCCTATTTTCACATCGTGCTCATTTAGGTCAGTTGTGGGGTATTCCTCCACTCTGACGGCAGTCGTTCTCATAGAGCGTGCAAAGTGAGTTGAGGAGTAGCGTGTCATCATCTCTACTTCTTCAAAGAGGTCTGGATGAGCCCCCGACACTGTTTTCCCCAAAGGCCCATCCCATAGCACAAGGTCACCTGACATCTTCATTCTTTGTGGTGCCAGGCGTCCCTCCCTTGTACTGATGAGTAGGTCAATCCTCCCTGGACGGGTTAACTCTCCCGGCTGGGTTCCTGGGAAGAACTTTTCCAGCTTCTCAGAGTCTATCACTCTACCTGCTGTGGTGATGTCTTCAAGGCCATAGCAGATCATCTCATGAAGCCTCAAGGTTTTTCGTGGGGTCCACACTTTTATCTTCACAAGGTATCTTCTTGTTTTGACTTTGGTTGCCATCTTTCCGACACCATACACGACCAGTGTGATGGCCTCTCCGGTCAGCCCAAGACTTTCTGCAGCTCGGTGTGTAATATAGTTGGTGTCTGAGGCAAGGTCTATCAGGGTGCCAACGCAGTCGCCTCCGTTCGTTGTGACGTTCAGTATCATCATCAGGACTGGGAGCTCTTTTACGCTTCTGTTCTGTGCCAGGGAGGTCACTTTATTTGTGAACGCCTTCACAACAGCTTCCCGTTGCTGTTCGCTTAGATTCAATCGATCCAACAAGGTGTTCTGCTCTTCTGTTGGGCCTCGAGGTCTTCCTTCCCTCTTTCCTGTTTGAGTTTCCTCCTTGGCCTCTCTGGCGTCCTTCCTTGCCTGCTGTGGCTTGTAACTGAGGCAGAGTAGGAAATTATGGTCAGCTGGGCCACCTCTTTTCCTGCACTCTTCTTTCGAGCAGAGAAATCTTTCCTCGCACACTCCGTCAGCTTTGTGTGAGCGCAGGCATTTGGGGCAAAGTCCAGCTTTCTTCACTTTAGCTCTTCTCTCTGTCGCGTTAGCCTTCCTGAAAGCCTGGCAGTTGAAAAATCTGTTTCCATGTGTCACATCGCCGCACATGATACAGGGGTTTCGCTTATACTCTGCTTTTACTCCACTGGCAGTGGACTTTGTGTACGACGACCTCTCTCTTCCTCTACCTCTGGGCCGATCATTTTGTTGAGATTTTACGGCCGCGGCAAGGTTTGTTGTTGGAATCAGATCATCATCCATCATCTCTAGAACCTGCTCTTCTCTCTGCAGGAAAAGCAAGAGCCTGTCAAAGTAATTATCAGGTGTGACGCCGTTGTACTGATCTTGCTGGAAAAATAGCCACTTCTCTCTGATGTTCACAGGCAGTTTTCCCTCTATGGAATTGACAGTCATCGGATTGTTGATGGCGTGCTCCAACTGAAGATCTCGTAGGTCACTCAGTGCTCTTTGTATCAGTTGGATCAAGTTTATAGTTAGCCTTGGTTGGTGGCCCCTGATGGCTGGCACTGCATCCAGGTCCTTCATTATCAGACGGGCCGTCAGCGTTTTGTTGCCATAACGGTTGTCTAGGAGCCGGAAGATATCAAGTGTCCCTCTGCAGTGGTCCAGTCCAAGGTCTCTTCTCAGTTTTCCATCCACACTGTTCAGCAGGTAGAACTTCCTGCAGTCATCTGAACCGGACGGATCGCCTTGATCAAGAACATTCTGCCATTCTTCGCGCCAGCGCCAGTAATCTCTCCTGTCGCCGCAGAATCTTGGTGGTTCAACAGCAGCAAGTTTTATCTTAGGCCTCGTGACCTGGGATCCCCCAGAACTTCCTTGCATCATGGTTTGGCTTCCAGAGGGCACTGCGTGGCTGTATGCTTGCGGTGTGCTGCCAGGATAACCCCACTGGCTTTGTGCTCCGCTGGTGGGTGGTTTCACATCGGGTCCAGACTGGTACTGTGATGAGAGCGTTTGGCCTTGACTGGCTCCGCCCATCACCCTCTGTGAAGACGTTGCAGCTTGAACATGCATGGCCGGGCCTCCTCCTGCTGTCATATATGTCACAGCTGGAGTTGTAGGGTACTGCTTGCTACTGTCGCCTTCCGGATGCCTTTCTTCTCCACCTACTTTAGACCATCCTCGGAGATCTTGTCTAGGTGGGAAACTGAGGACCGTCGCTTGACTCACTCCGGATGAATCTGATCCCTCATCGATCTCCATTCTCTCCCACTGGCTAAACATATTTTCTTTTGCTTGCTTAAGACGGGCATACACCTCTTGGCTTTTTATAGCATGCTCTGTGGGGATCTTATCTTTCCATTTAGCCACCTGTTCCCCCAATTCATATAGTTTACCTTCCAAATCATCTCGGTTACTAAGCCTGACCTCTGCGGTCGCAGGGGTGGCGCAGAGAGCTTTGATGAGGTCTATATTTTCCTTGGCACTGCTTTCTACAGACTCGGTCCATGGCTTTGCGTGATACTCCCACACTGCTTTTCTTGCCTTTATCTCCACATCTCTACATCTCTGGGTACAGATGGTTAGCTTGCCATGAATCTCCTCTATGGCAGTGGCATTAGCGTCAGCGTCTGCCTCAGTGAGAGCGTCGATATAGTCAGTCGTAGCATCGGATAATTTTGCATAGTCTTTTCGCAATGTTTGCCATCCGTTAGTTAAATCATTCTCTGAGGTATGCTCGCTATTAACGCTTGTTTCCAGTTTGGTAGCATTCCTGGAGAAACACGATTGTGCTGTGGCTCTACTCTTTTTAAGCGTTTCTAGTTCAACTTGCGCCATGTTTGTTGTTTTACGCTATTATGATTGAATAGGTGGACAACGGATAGCAATGTCAAAATAGGCCTATTTAGAAGTCTTGATGCACAGTATAAACAATCAGTAGCTGCTTCCTGGATTTAGATGCCTGTATTGTGAAACAATGTCTGATGAACACTCTAGCCGTGCAAAAGTGTAATATCCAATGTCAGCTTTAATGACCCTTTTGTACTGGTGATGGCAGTGGATTGTAGGAGCAAAGTCAATTCAAAGACAGTTTGGTTCTTGAAATGAATGCAGCAGGTCTACAAGCTCACTCAGCGTGAGGTCACTTCAAAGTCAGTTGGTGGCTAGCAGCTCACTGCTAGGCTATCTCCCTGCTAAGCTATCAGTAGCTAAAAGCTAGTTGAATATAGCAGATCTACTAGCTCAACGCTAAGCTATTCTAGGTGCTGCTACCAGTCAGCTGCTAGCAGTTTACAACTCTCTTGCCCCAGAGTAGCTAAGTCAACATGGCAAGAGGCAGTCATAAACCCCCTGCTGTGAGCCCTGGTCAGGCAGTTGGAGGGGGGGGGGGGGGGCAGAAGCAGTTCCTTCTCTCCCTCCAAATTCACTCAAAATGGACTTTATTTTGTCCAATATGAAACAGCTTGTTCACTTCCCTTTACGTAGAGCATACAAGCTTGTCAACGAGGTTCAGCGTGGATTGGATCCAGGATCTGGGGTCTCCGCTGTCCAGGCCTGTAGGCAGGAGGGCCGCTCCCTGGAGTGGTTGGTGAGAAGGTGTCCTTTGTCCTTCAGCTGTCCTCTGTGCTGACTTTCCTCTTTAAGTCGCTTTAATAGCGCTAAGAAGGTTTTAATTACTGTTCCGGAATCTAATATTTTCACCTTTATTGCTGCTTAATTAATTGATTTGTTCAATCGTGCACAATTTAGGTATTTATCAGACCTAAGGCCCTGGAACGGCCTATCACGACTAAATGGTTACTACTAAGCAAAGTACTCGGACATATACTGTTTAATGCTAAAGCTTGAAACTGTTACTCCAGTGTTTAAATAATCCAAACCCGTGTCTTTTACATTATTTATTGGTCATTTCTTTACACATATAATTAACGCACACGTTGGTAGGACTATGATTACAAATGGATGGATTCAGTTTGCCTGTAGGCCTAAACTCTAGTTTATGAGAATAGCAAGACTCAAGCAAGACAGTAATAGTTGGTTAGACTGTGTCAGTCAGACTTTTGTCAGACTTAATCAGACTTTTGTTAGATAATTAAAACCTGTATGGATGACAAAGAAACAGAGCAAATAGCACATTATGTTTACAGCTATTTAACTGATATTGTACTAATAAGCAATGATATAATGTTAATACAGAAATAGATCTAGTCTCATACCTTTAGTCCATTTAGAAGTTAGATCGTGTGTTTACACGGCTCAATCTTGGGTTGCAAAGGCCTAAGCCTTGGTCAGTTAACTAAGACTTCTGCCTCGGTTGGTGGTTTTACAGAAAGAGGCAGAAAATAGCTTTTCCCTTGCCATATAACCTCCTGAGAGGCGGACCTACCCAGGGGGTCGGTTTCAGGCTGGCTAATTTGGTAACTCATGGCTTCATAGGGTGCCATGGCTAATCTGATGCATGCAACTTATAGCAAAAGGCATCAAATGGTACGAATAACTCCACACTGCTTCCAAATGGAACGGCCGTATGGCTCTCTGCTTCCAAATGGAACGGCCGTATGGCTCT
>NW_027638347.1:0-146822 GCF_951216825.1 Electrona antarctica
TTACGTTATTCTCTCTCTCTCTCTCTCTCTCTCTCTCTCTCTCTCTCTCTCTCTCTCTCTCTCTCTCTCTCTCTCTCTCTCTCTCTCTCTCTCTCTCTCTCTCTCTCTCTCTCTCTCTCTCTCTCGCAACAGTACAACCCACTGATGTAACGTTATGGTTACATTAATAATAGTGATGAATGCAACAAAACAATATTGTAACGTTTAGCACCCTGAGCTGGAATCGAACCCCGATCTCCAACTCAGCATAGCAGGCAGGCAACAAGCTACGTAGGCAAGAGAGCTATAGCTCCCTTTAGAGGAGCGACTTGTCTTACAATATTATTACGCTGCTACTATTAACTACTGCTTCTTTACAATCACATAACAAACTACAAATATTATTACTGCTGCAGTGCTGCTAGTATTAACAAGGAGATATGAGTGAAATAGGCTACTCATCATGTTCCATGTGAAAATATTCACGAGTCAATAATATAAGTCTATAAATGTAGTGAAAACACAAATCAGTTCATCTTTTTTACCTGTAGCTGGGTTTCTTTCAGTGGTTGAGCTGCTAACAAACAAACGTCCTCCTGCTGCTTAACGACCACACTGTTTTCAAACCATACCTTTTACTTTTAATGTTATTATTAAAGTGTCAACAGTCCAGCGGGCGAACACGCATAAGGGTTGTGCACATGCGTACACTAGCGCTGCTGCTGGAGCGAGCACGGTGCACGTACCATAAAGGGTCACTAGGGGGAGCCATGGTACAGTGTAATACAGTGGAACAGCTATACTGTGATCTCATCAAAGTCTAACTTCACTAAATGCTTTTAAATATAAGCTTATAGAAACCATTTGATGCTTCAAATCTAACAATTTTTACTACAAATAGGCCTATGTATTTGTACTTTTTCAAAGCTGTGTACATCCATTGTTGTATTATTGATGTTGCCAAATAATGTATGATTCATTTGTATTTTTGTTGTTAAATGGGGTGAGATTAACCTTATCTCTATATTGCTTTTTGCAGACAATAAGCAAGTTTGTGACAAGGAGAAAATGAGAGGTCTGTCTTTTTAACAAATGAAAACAAACGCCAAAAATGAAACAAGAAACTCTGAGCAGTGAAAAAAAGACTTTAAACAGAGAGCATAACCAAGTTGAAATAGGTGTGTCAGAACAATGCAAAGTTAAAAATAGACAAAAGACAATAACCAAACAAAATCACTCATTCATTCAGGAGACTAGAGGACCCAGTATCGAGTGGCATATCTAGTGGCAAAGTGAATTTAATAGTGTTTAAAATCCAGCATAAATGCAGTGGTCGAAGCAAGTTCATCCACTGTCCACACGATAGAACCATTGCGCTGCTTATTTGGTAGACATTATAGTATAGGCTAGTAATAGACAGTGGTGTAAGAAAGGAAACTAAGTACATGTAGGCTACTTAAGTACAATTGTGAGGTATTTGTACTTTACTTGAGTGTTTCCACTTTTACTTCTACTCCACTACACATCAGAGCCAAAACGTGTTTACTCAATCCACTACATTGACTACAATAATTTGAAAACTCTAGTTACTTTGGAGATTTTAACTTTGATTAGAAAACACACATTAACCTGCACTTGTCTTCAACCCAATTACACATTTCGGCCATTTGAAAATAGCAGATCTACACGCTCACAATGTGGCGTGATGCGACGCATTGTGAGCTTGTAGATTCGGCCCTATAGCCACTTGCTCAAATGTGATGACCTCTTCACATTTGTGATGACGGCTATGGCTGTTTTTAGCCCAACTAGTGTTTTTCTTGCTAAACTAATGTTTGGAATGGATTCAGAATCATGAAAACCCCCTAGTTTGACACGTCACATGCTACTTAAAGCTAGAGATGTCTCGATACTGTATTGTTATCGGAAAATAATCGGTATCGGCCCTTATTTGTCATATTGGTTCATATCGTTATCGGCGGATATGCCAGTCTAACCACCGATCCGACACAGGGGTAGGGGTTGACACTATGGCAGGTAAATAAAATGTTGGGGCATGTGGAGTTTGCTTTCGAGTTTCAAACTGCAAGTGCACATATGAGTGAGGAGTCTGCTATAAACACAACACGAAATATATAGCTAGAAACAACACGAGATCACAACCCTGTTGTCATAGAACGATCGTTTACGAACACGTTCATATTTTGGGGGAACGTCAACGGAACGTACTGTATTTCTGCATGATGAACGCATTCATTTCTGACGTGTGTGAACGTCACTTTCTCACATTCCACTTCGTTCAAGAGTGAGTGTTTCCATAGAGCCTTCCAGGCGAAACCTCCGTTAAAACACACCCTAAACAGGCCTCAATATCTAGCAGAAAACCCACAAATAAGCCCTTATATCCGACACAAAATAACTAATCTTTCTCAGCCGTACAATTTCACTGGAGCGTGCAGCGCGTATAGCTGCATGATGATCCAGTAATGCACACAGACAGCAGACACATACAGAACATGTCCCGACCCAAACACTGAGGAGGTAAACTAAACGTGTTGTCGTTTGATTCAACATTTTGAATGTTTCAATGTTTCAAACATATTTTTGCGTCCAACTGTCCATACATACATCTCCCTTCCTCCACAGAAGCACAGTAATGATTTATTCTTCGTCATGTGTTCCATGCTGAAAATAGCTGATCTACAAACTCACAACGTGTTGCGTCCGTGACGCGTTGTGAGCTTGTAGATCAGCTATTTTCAGCATGCGGAGATATGCAGGCTGTGAGAACTAAACTGAGAACTGAGCGCCTTCACAATAAAAGCATGCAGCTTTCACAAGTTCGCCAATAATAAAGACAAGGACAAATAATTAAGAATTCGGTGGCATTTCACATTGGAAAATAGGTATTTTTAATTAACTGAATTCATTTGGATAATAATCACTTTATTAATCCCAAAGGTTTTTTTTTACCAATAGTCCTGTGATTTTATTCCACCCTAAAACATGATCATCAATTCTTATTGTTATAATATAACAATAAGAACCTCCGTTAAATTATACCTCTTATATTATAAGGAGGTATAATTTTTTCAAAAAAGTGTACAGTATTTGTTAAAATGTTGTTTTTATGTGGGCACGCCCCCCAGTTCATTAAGTATGCCTGGTTTGCCTGGTGGGTGGTGATGGGTGGTGATCCACCTGAACTGAAGCCGCACCCACAGCTGTAGTTGTATGATAAAGGGGGAGGGGCTGATATTGTGGTGTCACTATATTACTGTTTATTTCATTGGCCCGTTTGACCGTCAAGGGTTCAGCCTCCAGGAAGAAACCCTAAATACAAAGTTAATACACCATTGCACATAAAAACGACTCCAGGGTGTCTAATGAAGTAGGCTACTGTCACCTCATAGACACATGAAAAACTGGAAAAGTACAAAAATTGTGGCATCTTTACGAAAAAAAAGAAGGAAAAAAAAACATGAACCATGGAACCATGACCTGAACTAGTTCATAAAAAAGTGAACATTCCCAACACTGCCTGCTTGTGCCGGTAATCCATGGCTACTTCGCTATCTTACCTCTCCTTGCTAACTAGCTTTACACTGGAAACTTACTGTTAAACCTTTCTTCCGAACGACTCCTTGGAACCATAACCTGATAAGTTATACTCTGCAGCTTAACATGAGCGTTGCATTCAGAGAAAAGTAATGGAGACGTTGAAGCATTCTTTGTTCGAGTCAGGCATATTTATTTATTCTCCGGTCCACTCATCTCACGGTGGCCAGCTCCTCTCTCTCTCGCAGACACAGACTGAACCTCATGGCTGGAGTCCTGGATGTAATAGCAGGCACACATGGAGAATGACCCTGCACACAATACCTTGCACTTGGGCGCCTCACTGTGGCACAAGCATAATACTACACATGAGTAAACAATATTGTACTCTGCATTTATACACGTCAACTGAGGAAATACATAATACAGTATATTCACATTGTCACTCAACATGCTTTGTACTCTCAGCAGAAAAAAAGGATACAAAGTCATGTTTGGGGCCTATAGGCCTTAGCCATAGAAGCTAGCCTCTTGTCTTTTTTTTGCCTCCTCGAGGCCTATACTAAACCAAACATCTATCCACGCTATTGGCACTGCAGCCATATAATGTCAAGAAAGTAAGAAAACAAAATAAGTAGCTTGTCCAAAAATAAACAGAAAGATCCTCGAATGTTTTAGGCCAGTGGCTCTCATTTCATAGATGGAATCATAAACAAATGAAACAATGAATTAATCCATGGCGGTCGGAGATTTCCAATTAAAGTTCAATAGTACTTTAGACTATACTTTAGGGCTCAAGTGCAGAGCTCACTCATGCACGTCCTTCCTCGCCGACTTCTTCTTTTATCACTGCTGGTACAGGTTGGACAGTTTGCTGGTGTATCGGGGGCTGCCCTAAGGTTCGACCTCCCATTAGTTCGACCAGATTGAGGTTGGTGAGGGATACGTTAAAACGACCGGATTAAGGTTGGTGAGGGATACGTTAAAACGACCGGCTTAAGGTTGGTGAGGAATACGTTAAAACAACCGGATTAACACATTCCGTACGTAGGACGTCTGGAAACGTCATAGGGAATCAAACCGTTCGGGGGCATACGACGTCTGTAGACGTCCTAGCGCATCCTCAATGATACCAGGCGGGAAAATAATATTCTGCATTTTTTCCTTTTTTCAGTTCGACTTTCGGCCACCGTATGCTACACTCTCGGCTCATGTTAGCTCACCATTGACTTAGCGGCAGAAATAATGCCTCGTCTCTCCTAATCCAGGGCGCTCTCCGTGGTCTTGAGCTGACGGATATACTAGCGCTTCATTTCTGCTCCTCATCCTTCTCTCCCGCAAAATATGAACGCTTTTTGGATCATATATCGTATAAATTAAAACGATAGCAATTACTGCTGTCAAAAATAACGCGTTAACGGCGTTAATCAATTGCGTTAATTAATTGCGTTAAAATATTTAACGCAATTAACGCATGCGCAGTCTTGACCCGCTGAAATCCCATACTTCCACTCACTGACGTCACCCACCGCGTCGCTCTAGTTCTGCAGTGGAAGGCGGGTGGTCTAAACAGTAAACACGACAATATGGAGCAAGAAGAAAAGGTTTCGCCTATGGATGGTTTTGTGTTTGCAAAGAACAAAGATGGAACAATAAATAAGCAAGCAGTCATTTGCACGCATTGCTCTAAGCAGTTTAGTTTTCACCGAAGCTGTTCAACCTTAAAGTACCATATCAACGCTAAACATGCATTTGTTGGGGCAGCTTCGGATGGCTTGCGTCAGACCAACCTGAATGAACACAGGGCACTAAGCAAGTCCACCTCCGATAAATTAACCAACACAATTGCAAAATGGGTTGCAATGGACTGTAGACCGATTAGCATTGTTGAAGACAAGGGCCTCGCTAATGTTTTGAAAGTTGCGACCCTCGACACATCCTACACACCACCAGCAAGAGGCACAATAATGACTAGAGTCCACGAGCTGTATGCAACCGAAAAAAAGAAAAAAGAAGAGGCTACAGCTCAAGCAGAATCTATCGCCCTGACAGGAGACCACTGGACGTCCGTGAGTAATACAAATTACCTGGGAGTAACTGCACATCAAATCACTGAGGCATGGGAATTGCAGTCTTTTGCACTAACTATAATGAAAACAGAAGAACGTCACTTTGCGGAGGCATGTGCAGAGCAGTTCCAAACTGTAGCACGCAAGTGGGACATTGAAAAAAAAGTTACAACCATAGGGACTGACAGTGCACGCAATATGATTGCTGCGGCTCGCATTCTACCGTACGATCACATTCCCTGTGTCGCTCACATCATACAGAGAAGCATCACCGTGAGTCTCGCTGACAGCGGATTTGTCGGCACGTTGGCCAAGTGTCGCAAAATTGTGGGCCACTTCAAGCACAGCCCAGCAAACGCAGCAGAGCTGACTGAAGAGCAACGGTCACTCGGATCGAAGGAGGAGGCACTTATCCAGGACGTATCAACGCGTTGGAATTCCACGTTGGAAATGGTCAAGCGCCTCGTCCGCAACAAAGCACCTGTAATCGCAACCCTGGATCTGCAGAACCATAAACTCGCTATGCTGACGGACGCAGAATGGGACAAACTCAAGAAACTGGAGACCCTTCTAGAGCCCTACCGGTAAGCCCGTCTTCAATCATCATAATGTGACCATTCATTGTAGTCTAAAATTAATTTTATCAAATGAATATTAAACGTTAATCTACTATTAAATGTAACAACTTGTGTTCAAGTAATTCACGTGTATTTCCTCTCTCTCTCTGTGTGTGTGTGTGTGTGTGTGTGTGTGTGTGTGTGTGTGTGTGTGTGTGTGTGTGTGTGTCTCTCTCTCTCTCTCTCTCTCTGACGTGTGTGTGAGTGTGTGTCTGTCTCTCTCTGACGTGTGTGCGTGTGTGCTGCAGGTATGTCACTGAGCTTCTGGGTGGGGAGAAATACGTTTCCTGCTCTGTGGTACTACCAGCATTCTGAACCACAGTGCCTAGTGTAGGCTAGATTCAGAGACAGTTGATTGAGTACTGTTCCAAACCCCCATGCAAACAGTTCAAATTCTGTTCCTCTGTGTTAATAAGAAGAATAACACTGTTATTTGTTGATTTGTTAAATAAACAGAATACTACATAGGTATGTTAACAAATGTATATCCGCTTTCTGTCATTTATCTTTCCATTTCCACAACAATATACAGGAAAACATGGCATATTTTGGACATAGTTCGAATGGTGATTAATCATGATTAAATTAATTTTGAAGCTGTGATTAATCTGATTAAAAATTTTAATCATTTGACAGCCCTAATAGCAATGTAAGCTAGCAATGTAAAGCAAACTTTTTATCCGGATTGTTTCCGGGTCGTGGGTTTCAGAGTAAAAGCGGCCATGTCTTTCTGGCACCCCAGAGCTCCTATTTTGAAGGAATCCCGGCACTGATTGCGTTAGGGTGGTGAGGGATACGTTAAAACTACCGGATTAAGGTTGGTGAGGGGTGCGTTGCTCCTGTGCTTGCGGGTATGTTTAGGTTAGAGATAGGGTTAGTAATAGTAATGGTCGATCTAACGGGAGGTCGAACCAATGCCACGCTGCCGGTGTATCTTCAGACTACTTGAAGCAGTGAAACTCTTGTCACAATATTTACAGTGGAAAGGTTTTACTCCGGTGGACACGCTGGTGTCTCTTCAAGTGACCTGACCTACGGAAACTCTTGTCACAATGTTTACATTGGAAAGGTTTTTCTCCAGTGTGAACACGCTGGTGTGTCTTCAGACTAGTTGATTCACTGAAACTCTTGTCACAATGTTTACAGTGGAAAGGTTTTTCTCCAGTGTGGATACGTTGGTGTCTCTTCAGACTACTTGAAGCAGTGAAACTCTTGTCACAATGTTTACAGTGGAAAGGTTTTTCTCCAGTGTGGATATGCTGGTGTGCTTTCAGATGAACTGAGACACGGAAACTCTTGTCACAATGTTTACAGTGGAAAGGTTTTTCTCCAGTGTGGATACGCTGGTGTGCCTTCAGATGACCTGAGACACGGAAACTCTTGTCACAATGTTTACATTGGAAAGGTTTTTCTCCAGTGTGGATACGTTGGTGTGTCTTCAGACTACTTGAAAGAGTGATACTCTTGTCACAATGTTTACAGTGGAAAGGTTTTTCTCCAGTGTGTCCACGCTGGTGTGCCTTCAGCCTACTTAAAAATCTGAAACTCTTGTCACAATGTTTACAGTGCAAAGGTTTTTCTCCAGTGTGGATATGCTGGTGTGCCTTCAGATGACCTGAGACACGGAAACTCTTGTCACAATGTTTACAGTGGAAAGGTTTTTCTCCAGTGTGGATATGCTGGTGTGCCTTCAGATGACCTGAGACACGGAAACTCTTGTCACAATGTTTACATTGGAAAGGTTTTTCTCCAGTGTGGATACGTTGGTGTGTCTTCAGACTACTTGAAAGACTGAAACTCTTGTCACAATGTTTACAGTGGAAAGGTTTTTCTCCAGTGTGGATACGTTGGTGTGTCTTCAGACTACTTGAAAGACTGAAACTCTTGTCACAATGTTTACAGTGGAAAGGTTTTTCTCCAATGTGAACACGCTGGTGTGTCTTCAGACTACTTGATTCACTGAAACTCTTGTCACAATGTTCACAGATGTGGCTTTTATTACCTGTGAAAGTCAGCTGATGTGTCTGTACTTCTTCTAGTTCAGGTAAAGTCTTGGTAAATTGTTGATGACTGTAAGGTCTCGGTTCGTCAGTGTATCCTTGTTTCTGGCGGGTTGTAGAGTTGGTGATTTGTTGACAGGCTGCTGAGGTGATCTGTCCATTCCTCAGCTTTTGGCAGTAGAGGTCATTGTGACTCCTTCTGATGTGTCTATGGAGGAAGACCTGAGATGTCTTGGAAGACTTGGACCTCATTCCTGAGAGAGAGAGAGAGAGAGAGAGAGAGGCATGATACAAATGGTGAGACAGAGAACTCTAAAAGCCTCCATCATCAAACAAGACCCGGGCACAGGGCTCGACGCTTAGCATTTTTCCAAGTAGAAAAATCTAGTAGCTCACAAATTATTTTAGGGGCACGATGAAAAGTTATCAAATAACGTGTTTTTAAGGGGCGCTAGCCCCTCCTATATACAGCTTTTGTCCCCACACATCTCAAAATTTGCCATTAACAATGAAAGGGGAATTCAGGTTAAATGTCTGCTATAAATCTCCCCACACATCTCAATATTTGCCATTGACAACTTTACGTCATATGTAAACGAGCAAATCAGCTAACCAATCACAGGCAACAGGCATTCTGATTGGCCAGTATGAGATGAAATTATGTATGATAAGAGCGACCCTCACTTCACACGGGTGTGATTTTTCTTTAATAAAGTGATATGAGGTAGGGGCGGGCAATATGGCGAAATATTATATCACAATATCTTTTCAGCAATTATCACAAAATATTGATCATATCATTGTCATGTGTTTTCATATAATCTATATCATCAATTTGTTTTTATGCTAATAGACTTTGTTTTTTTATGCAGATAGACGTGACATTCAGTGCAGCAGGGCATGCTGCTCGATGGTGAATTAGTATTGTAACATTCTCCTTGGCTTTGACTGCTTCAGTTCAGACAGAACATGGGACATATCAGCTACAGTAGAGTAGACTACTGACTTACTAAGCTGAGGCGGCGGCGCACACGAGTTGCAGCGGCTACTCCAGCTCATGTTGCTTATTGTATTGTGCTTATTGTAACTTTGTCAGTATGCGTCCTTTATACAGAGACAACGCTTGCAAACATGTGTATGATAGACAGTCTCTGTTGCATATACAGTAGGTAGATTGCTCATTCAAGCCCATATGAGCGTCCCAGTGGAAGCATTAACGCGACTCGGGTTGCTACGCCGACCAGCTACAACGGCATCGCATGTCTCTATTGTCGGGGCGAGGATGCGCCGTAAGCGGCGTGAGAGAGCCCATAAGCGCAGTAAGCGCGGAGGTGTCAACGTCAGGCTAAAAGCTAGCCCACACCGACCGGCTGTACTGTCAATCCTGCTGGCGAATGTACGCTCCCTGGATGCACAACTGGACGAGCTGAAACTACGGGTGGCTGCTCGGCGCGAGATAAAGGACTGCTGTGCTTACGTGTTCACGGAAACATGGCTAAATGATCGCATCCCAGACACGGCTGTTCAGCTGGATGGATTCTCACTCCACAGAGCTGACAGGGTGACGTCACTCTCTGGGAAGACCAAGGGAGGCGGAGTCTGTGTTTACATCAACACAGCCTGGTACCAGGATGCTGTGACTGTCTCTAAGCACTGCTCAGAACGAGCTGAGTTTTTACTCTTAAAGTGTTGACCATTTCATCTGTCGAGGGAGGTTACCAGTGTTTTCATGGTGGCTGTGTATATTCCCCCCAGTGCCAATACTAAGGAGGCAATGTATGAACTGCATGATGCTATCAGTAAGCAGCAGACTAGACATCCTGATTTACCAGCACATACATTTTGCAACCAGGGGAGAAAACATATTGGACAAGGCCTATACCAGCTCAAAGGGAGCATACAGGACATTTTCCCCTTCCTAAACTCCTCTGACCACACCTCTATCATGCTTACACCCACATACAGACCTCGGGTAAAACTGGTGAAACCAGTCAAGAAGCAGATTAGAGTGTGGCCAGAAGGGAGCACATCAGCCCTACAGGACTGTATGGAAACTACGGACTGGAAAATCTTCAGAGAAGCAGCTACCTACAATCATCAGATGGACCTGCAGGAGTATACAGAGGTTGTGATGGACTACATCAGCAAATGTACGGATGATGTAACAACAACCAAAACAATTACTGTGCGCTCCAACCAGAAACCGTGGATGACGGGAGAGGTTCGCTCTCTGTTGAGGACTCGAGATGCAGCCTTCAGGTCAGGGGACACGGTAGCCCTGAACATGGCTAGGAACGATCTGTCTCGGGGAATCAAGAGAGCGAAGAAACAGCACTCCAGGAGGATACATAACAACTTCACTGACACCAGTGACACTCGTCGCTTGTGGCAGGGGATCCAAGCCATCACAGGCTATAAACCTCCCCCACAGGTCTGTGACAGTGACCCCTCCCTCCCAAACCAGCTGAATGACTTATATGCACGATTTGAAGCCACAAACAACACCCCTGCTCAGAAAGCCATGCCACAGTCTGGTGAACAGGCTCTGTGTCTCACCCCTACCAGTGTGAGGAGAGTCCTGTCACAGGTTAACCCCCGAAAGGGACTGTGCGGAACAGTTGAAGGATGTCCTTACAGACATTTTTAACACATCCCTGCGTCAGGCTGTTGTCCCAAAATGCCTCAAATCTGCCACCACCAGTTCCAAAAAAGTGCCCCGTATCTTGCCTAAATGATTATCGCCCCATAGCACTGACACCCATCATTATGAAGTGCTTTGAGAGGCTGGTCTTGGAGAACATCAAAAGGGCCCTGCCCCCCAACATGGACCCCCATCAGTATGCATACCGGGCCAACAGGTCCACTGACGATGCTGTGTCTACTGCCCTGCACTTGGCCCTTACACACCTGGACAAGAGAAATGCATACGTCAGAATGCTGTTCATCCCCCAGCAGCTGATAGGGAAGCTGAGCACACTGGGTCTCAACACACCTCTCTGTAATTGGATTCTGGACTTCCTCACCTGCAGGCCGCAGTCAGTCAGAATAGGAGGACATCACTCTAGCACCATCACACTGAGTACTGGCTCCCCCCAGGGCTGTGTGCTCAGTCCACTCCTGTTCACCCTATTGACCCACGGCTGTTCTGCCAGGTCCAGCTCCAACCACATCATCAAATCATCAAGACGACACGACAGTGTGGAGAAACTGGCCATGTGGTGCAATGACAACAACCTGTCCTTAAATGTGGACAAGACCAAGGAGATGGTCATCAGAGGCCCTATTGTGCACACCCCACTTACCATCAACGGTGCTGCTGTGGAAAGGGTACAAAGCACTAAGTTCCTGGGGGTGCATATTGCTGACGACCTAAAGTGGTCCACTAACATCTCAGCTATCACCAAGAAAGCCCAGAAACGCCTGTACTTTCTGCAGAGACTGAAAGAAGTGAACTCCCCCCCTCTATTATGACATCGTTCTACAGAGGAACCATCGAGAGCGCCCTGACGTACTGCATCACTGTCTGGTATGGGAACTGCACAGATGCCGACCGCAAGTCCCTACAGAGGATAGTGAGAGCAGCGGAGAAGATCACAAGTGTCCCCCTCCCCCCCATAGCTGACATATACACAGACCGTTGTGTCAGGAAGGCCATGAGTATTATGAACGACCCCTCCCACCATCTCCTTGAACTCCTGCCATCTGGTAGGAGGTTCAAGAGCCTAGGAGGAAGCACCA
Organism: Electrona antarctica; assembly: GCF_951216825.1. NCBI lineage: Eukaryota > Metazoa > Chordata > Actinopteri > Myctophiformes > Myctophidae > Electrona > Electrona antarctica. The sequence goes on from NW_027638347.1 coordinate 11,962, forward strand.
GCAGGCTGTCCAACAGTTTCTTCCCCCAAACCATCAGGACACTGAATGCTCGCCACATATTGCCCCCAAGGCCAACATCCTGAGAGATGAATAGCACTTTACACATATGCACTTTGAATGCATCAGCACTTTCTCCTGCTAATGTTGTCTGCTCCTTTTACCTTTTAATGTTTTTTAAAAGGCTTTGCGTCTTTTTAATGTGTCTATTGTTTTTAAATGTGAAGCATCATGAGCCGTGGAGAACGGTATTTTGCTCCCCTGTATGCCCAGTGTATATTGTGGAAGTGACAATAAATCTGATTGATTGATTGAAGCTATAGTCTGCTACGCAGAAGGAGGTCGGACAAACTAAACCTCGGCGTGGTGGAAGGAGGTGGTTGGGGACAGATCTTTGCCTTTTTTTCGTTGCTCATTATGCAGGTCACACAATGGATGGGCATACTGATATGTATCCAGCCAGGTCAGTCATTCGTATTATCATTCACGCTGCGCACACGCTTTTGTAAGCAAACGCTAAGCAAGGGTTTTGATAGACATCAATCCGTCCACTCCATGTGCGTCCGCGCGTGCACTCTTTGCGTGCACGGCTGCACGCTGTTTTACCCATGTTGAGTTAAAAGTTATATCAAGTTAGGTTTGAACATTACAAACAAACTTTGCAAATAACTTTAGTATTCAACGTGTCGGGGTCCAAGCAACTCCTTCTGTGCTATCATGCTAATGCTATCCTGCTGCGTTCGCTCTGTCTTCTGTCTGTCGCTGCTGACAGCAGTAGTAGTGCACGGAGCAGCGACACAGGGAGGGGTGGGGCGGTGGGAGCAAAGGGGCATAGATCTTCAAATGAACGCCACATTGAGCCTCGACACGTTGTTAGCTTGTAGATCTGCTCTTTTTGGCGAACATCACCACCGTACTACAGAATATAAATGTAGGTATAGAACTGCGATATAGAATGTGCACTTGCTGTATCAGAGCCGTGTCTTGATCACGATTGAACGGTCAAAATCTGTAGTAAATTGAATTTTACAACTCACATTGTGCTATTTTTAGTAGCAAATGCGAGTACCTAGTCGCAATGTCGAGCCCTGCCCGTGGATGGGAGTCCTACGGCTCCTCTGTTATTCATTTAGTTTCTATTCATCATCATTCTATTTGCATTCATGCCAACTGCCAGGTGTTCCCCGGAATGACTGACCTCCTTGTTTCTCCTCCCAATCATCACTGTCTTCAGTCACTTCAGTGTCGGATTCAAGTTCAACTTCAACTTCAGAGCAGTGGGAACAGATGTCTTCATCACTATCTTCACTTTTCACTGCTAGTAATGTCAACGTTGACCCAACAGGTTCTTCTGGTCTTTGAAGTAGTTCCTCCTGTTCCTCTTTAAGCTCCTCCTGTTCCTCTTTAATGTGTGGAGGCTCTGGTTCCTCCTGGAGCAGACTGGAGCTCCTCTCTTGTTCAGGAGAAACGTCCTCTTTACACACAACCATGTGCAGGATGTCTAGGAGCAGAAACAACATGATGGTCAACACTGGATTCCTAAAATGTAAATCGATTATTCTCCCATCTTCCATGTACAAAATCTACCAAGATAAGATTTACTAAATCGTTACTAACTACAGGTTATTAATGTTGTTTTAACAAGACTTTAGCAAAACAAAAACAAAAAAGTAATATATTTAGTTACTTTAGGCCAAAATTTAATAATGGTGTTACAGCATTGTTTTTTTAATCATTACATTCTGAAACAATTTTAAAAACAGTCATGCCACTCAGTGCGTTATGAAAGAGAAGCACTTCTGACAATGAAAGCTTGAAATGTGGACCGATGGTAGCTTAGTAATCTATATAAAAGATTTCCATGGCGTAGCTCTGGGTCTGTACATCTGTGTTACATAATGGGTCTGTTCCCGGCCTGAGGGGGTAAAACACCAAAAGGGGTTCCCGCCCAGAATGGGTTAAACACTCTATACTTAGTGAAATAACCCTCTGTACTTATAGTGAAAGTTCTTAAAAGAAACAAGTATGAAATAACAAAGTTTACCGACTTCTCTTGCAGTAGAAAAATACAAAACAAACGTGGATACAAAATGTGGCAAAGGTTTAAATTATTTACGTGGATTCTGTCGGTCATCAAGAATCATGTCAACATGCACTAGTCTGTGTACGTTCATTCTAGGTTGTAAGATCACATTAAGTGAACATGAATTTAGTTTCCGGTTTACTCTTTCACAATAAAAGTGTGAAAACGTATTTTCTCTTATACCAATTAAAGAACAATAAATCCACAACAAATACATGCAAGCATGCAGTGAACAACAATAATAATAAGTCTTTCAAATAACTCTGTTTTAACTGTAAATAGTACAATTCTCTTTAACTGTTACTGTAAATAGTGCAATTATTTTTAGACGGTTTTTAATACTAACTTATATTAACTATTATATTAACTATTAACTATTATATTAATATTAACTTCTTTTAAACTCTTACTCAACATGAAAAAATAAAAATAAAAATACTTATTCTTATTGTAGGTCAATATGAAATGAAATAAATCACAACGGTACTTAAACACTATACTTACTAGTGAACTAACCCTCTTTAATTAAACACCCCATACTTAGTGAACTTACCCTCTATCAGCTATATAACTTAAATTAACTTGCCATATGCTTAAATGTTTTATAAGACCATCAATTCATCCGCGATAGCTCATGTTAATGTTCGCTGCATACAAGCAAGTTGACCACGCAATGTTACAGTCCACTGTATACAGGCTTTGGTTTCCAAAATGCTTAGTATTGTAGCCGACGTCCATCGCTGCGCGGCGCACCTCAGTGTTATTATGTGCCCAAAATAACAGATCTGCAAGCTGTCGACACGCCATGAGTGGCACATTGTCTCTTCTTTTGGATAGGCGATGCGCATTACACGTGCTGCTATGTATCTGGGTTTGAGAGGCACTGATTAATGTAAAAGTACAGTAGTTAACTAGGTTATAGCCAAGTTGGCAGAGGCAGTTGTTATAACATTGTAGCTCTGTTCGGGACTGTTGCACCACGGTGAATGATGAAAAGGTTGCACAAGGTTGCGAACGGGGACAATAATGGACATAACTGCATCACTTCAGAGGAAACTAAAGGGAGCTGCTAGGAGATGTTTTCCTACTCACCCCTGGCTAGAATCCATTAGAATGTTAGAAATGGAATATTAACAGCCAATGTGAGTTACATAAATCCTTTATTTCGGCGACTATTAGTCCGTTCTCTCACACACTCTCTCACACACATCCCCTGGTTCACAGAAGATATCTCTCTATGGAGAATAACATGAAAATCGTCTCATATAAAATTGTGGTACAAACTGTCCTGAAGATATTGTCGGGGAGGTGTCTGTATAGTTTATGACAGTCAGTCACTCATTTGATACAGTCTGTTTCTAGCGAAAATGCTACTAATTTGGCAGCAGTAACATCAGACAGTTGATTCTTCATATCCATATGAGTGAAACGGCCGGGATGATTTGTTTATTTTTCAAACACAGTTCTTATATGAGGCGATCTAATATCCCCCTATGGGGATTACAATGCAAATAAAAAGTACATGAACCTGTGGCCTTCGCACCCTCTACCGATATTGATGTCAGACGTTGGTGCTCAATAGAGCGTTGCAGTCCCGCCATAGGGCCGGGGATCCCCGCGGACCCCCCCCTACCATGGACCAGGAAATGAATCCCAATGCATTTTTCCCATAGACATTTCAAAAAGTATTTATTTAAAGACGGTTACGCCGCGGACAAAGCCAACTCGAGTCGTGACAACTCATGACAACACAAACAATATTTTGGACCAAACAAATAATTACAAAGAAGAAAAACAACAAAAAAAGTGTTGTAACCTGCCGTTTTTTTCTTCTTTCTAATTATTTGTTAGGCCCAAAAAATTGTGTTTGTTGTCATGATTTGTCCCGACTCGAGTTGGCTTTGTCCGCGGCGTAAACGTCTTTAAATAAATACTTTCTGAAATGTCTATGAGGAAAATGAACGGAGAATCATTTCCTGGTCCATGGTAGGGGGCGGGACTGCGACGCTCTATAGTGGCAGCCCTACAGAACAGAACATATTAAAGAAAGGAAGAGCACATGTATGAAACTTACTGAGGTGTGGCTGGTCTTCAGCTTCCTGTTTAATAGAAATGTCTTCAGCTTCCTTTTTAATAGAGATGTCTTCAGCTTCCTGTTTAATAGAAACGTCTTCAGCTTCCTGTTTAAAAGAGATGTCTTCAGCTTCCTGTTTAATAGAGATGTCTTCAGCTTCCTGTTTAATAGAAATGCCTTCAGCTTCCTGTTTAATAGAAATGTCTTCAGCTTCCTGTTTAATAGAGATGTCTTCAGCTTCCTGTTTAATAGAGATGTCTTCCGCTTCCTGTTTAATAGAGATATCTCCAGGTTCCTGTTTAATAGAGATGTCTTCAGCTTCCTGTTTAATAGAGATGTCTTCAGCTTCCTGTTTAATAGAAACGTCCCTGGCTGAGTCTGGAGAGTTCATCTCCACCTGGGAGTGATGCATCATGGGTATTGTAGTTCTTATGAGTCTGGATAGTTCATCTTCACCTGCAGTCTGGACTCCAAACACTGATCTGAAATCAAGTGAATAAGGAAGGACTTTAATAACTGGAGACCTAGTGGTGTTAGCCCAACTCTCCATCATGTGAATCTGGAGGTGTGTGTGTGTGTGTGTGTGTGTGTGTGTGTGTGTGTGTGTGTGTGTGTGTGTGTGTGTGTGTGTGTGTGTGTGTGTGTGTGTGTGTCACATGGTCATATGGGATAGGCATCATAAGGCGTCATGTGGCATGGAGTGAGTTTAATGGTCATAGTTGCAACATGCAGCTGAGTGAGAAGGCACATTAAAGGCAGATTCACAGCTGGAGGACAATTCTACAATTAGTCCATAGGCCCAGACCAGAATTTTCTCTAGTGAGGGACATTCAAGGTGGCAAATGCTATCATGTTTTTTTGAAAAGGTCTATAGCCCTAGATAATATTTCAACATGATAGCAGTTCCCAAGTGGTAGCTTAGTTGCAGTTATCAGCCTTCAAAGACACCAACCATAGATTCACAGAATGAAAAATCGCCTATCTGTTTTTTGAATAAAACATTTCATACAGAGGAAAACATGAAGAATCATCTGTCTTTCACTCACTTTAATCAATGAACATCATCATAATCATCACTGCCATAGTGTCATATCAATATCAATTCTTCAGTATTCATAATCTTCATCATTATCACATAATCAGTTTCACTTTATCCTCCTCCTCTTCCTTCTGATTGCTGCAGGTTTGTATTAGCTTGCATATTTCTGCGCACTTTAATTTGTTGGCAAGGCAGGAGCAATCTGGAAGCTTTCAGGTCATAAGTTCCAGCATGGCCATTTGTGCTGGTGGCCCCCGCATCCAGTCTAAAATCAGCATACCTATAAGACTAAGTTATGTCATCCATATCAGTTAAGAGCCCAAATGACTATGAATTTGGAGTGTGTCTTGAGTGTATAGGGTTTGATGAGGTCAGATCAACATATGGATCCTGGAATGTCAGAACGGGTCAGCTCCATATGGAGATCTAATGGTAGCAGCGGGGGAAATGTCTTGAGTGTACAGGGTTTAATGAGGGCCCAGGTAGGGCCGGGCCTTAATTTTACGGGCCTGTTGAGAACTCTAGTTTTCGCGGGCTGCTGGGCGCGGCTGCACTAATAACTTTGGGGCGGGCCGTCTGGAGTTTGAATGGACAGGTATCAGTCAAAAGGGAGACCCCATCGAAGAGGAAGGATGGATGGGGAAGGATCAACATATGGAATGTCAGAAAAGGTCAGCTCCATATGGAGATCTAAGGGTTTGAGGTTTGAGGCTCCATATATGCAGATCTAGGTGATGATCCAATCTTCTCCATGTATGGCTACCCAGGGTTTGATGGGGACAAGGTGTGACCGACTGACGGCCATATATGGTGGTGTGATGTGTCACGAGGCGTGAGGGACTGACGGCCATATATGATGGTGTGATGTCACGAGGCATGATGGATCATATGGAGGCGTCACTGCTGGAGCGACGGAATGGTTTTGCAGGTATTCATAGTAATCTGCGACCTACAGTCGCAATCAGTGGACTTGAGCTAGAGTTTTGTACCAAATGCTATCATGTCTCAAAGTACTTATATGGACCCAACAAACAAAATGGTAGCAAAGAGATTTTGCCACCAAAAATGTCCCTCACTTCTGGTCTGGCCCATGGACTAAATGTCTTCTACATGAGTTGTCTGAAAAACCTGTTTCCAAGTCAGTGGTTCTCAATCTCAAACTATTTCTTGTCAACTAGATATTTGCCCGGGTCCCAAACTAGTGAAAATAGCCGATCTACAAGCTCACAACAAATTTCTTCATGAGATTACTGAAAATCTTTGGATTTTGTTATTAATTCATGAAAAATGTTGCTTTTTTGGGGAATGTTTTTCTTTTTTAATATATTTTGAAATAGTAGCCTAATCATTCAAAACAAAACGAAGGAAACAAAAAATAAAAGGGACAAATACAAATATTTGACCTTTATTTAACCAGTAAAAACCACATTGAGACTGAAGTCTCTTTTACACAGTGTGAACTGGCCAAGAGAAGAGGAGACATCAGTGACACAGCTCTGCCAGTAACAATAAATACACGACAAAAACAGGACAAACATACAATGCTCATAAATACAGAACCCACTACAGAAGAAGCTCAAAGGGAGAACAGGAATGTATAGTAACACAAGCAATAAAGACAAAATAAGCAACGAAATTTGCTAGTAAACTAAAAAGCAAGAGAACATTTGCTATACGTCAAAGTAGAAGCAGTGTTTGGTTAGTGTGCCCATGGCAATCCTTTTAACAGTCCCTAGACCACTGATTCCCAAACAGTTTATTTGGCTCTAGACCCATAAAAGATATGATACGTTACGTTACGTTATTCTCTCTCTCTCTCTCTCACTCTCACTCTCACTCTCTCTCTCGCAACAGTAGGCCTACAACCCACTGATGTAACGTTATGGTTACATTAATACAAAACAATATTGTAACGTTTAGCACCCTGAGCTGGAATCGAACCCCGATCTCCAATAGCAGGCAGGCAACAAGCTACGTAGGCAAGAGAGCTATAGCTCCCTTTAGAGGAGCGACTTGTCTTACAATGCTACTATTAACTACTGCTTCTTTACAATCACATAACAAACTACAAATATTATTACTGCTGCAGTGCTGCTAGTATTAACAAGGAGATATGAGTGAAATAGGCTACTCATCATGTTCCATGTGAAAATATTCACGAGTCAATAATATAAGTCTATACATGTAGTGAAAACACAAATCTTTTTTACCTGTAGCTGGGTTTCTTTCAGTGGTTGAGCTGCTAACAAACAAACGTCCTCCTGCTGCTTAACGACCACACTGTTTTCAAACCATACCTTTTACTTTTAATGTTATTATTAAAGTGTCAACAGTCCAGCGGGCGAACACGCATAAGGGTTGTGCACATGCGTACACTAGCGCTGCTGCTGGAGCGAGCACGGTGCACGTACCATAAAGGGTCACTAGGGGGAGCCATGGTACAGTGTAATACAGTGGAACAGCTATACTGTGATCTCATCAAAGTCTAACTTCACTAAATGCTTTTAAATATAAGCTTATAGAAACCATTTGATGCTTCAAATCTAACAATTTTTACTACAAATAGGCCTATGTATTTGTACTTTTTCAAAGCTGTGTACATCCATTGTTGTATTATTGATGTTGCCAAATAATTTATGATTCATTTGTATTTTTGTTGTTAAATGGGGTGAGATTAACCTTATCTCTATATTGCTTTTTGCAGACAATAAGCAAGTTTGTGACAAGGAGAAAATGAGAGGTCTGTCTTTTTAACAAATGAAAACAAACGCCAAAAATGAAACAAGAAACTCTGAGCAGTGAAAAAAAGACTTTAAACAGAGAGCATAACCAAGTTGAAATAGGTGTGTCAGAACAATGCAAAGTTAAAAATAGACAAAAGACAATAACCAAACAAAATCACTCATTCATTCAGGAGACTAGAGGACCCAGTATCGAGTGGCATATCTAGTGGCAAAGTGAATTTAATAGTGTTTAAAATCCAGCATAAATGCAGTGGTCGAAGCAAGTTCATCCACTGTCCACACGATAGAACCATTGCGCTGCTTATTTGGTAGACATTATAGTATAGGCTAGTAATAGACAGTGGTGTAAGAAAGGAAACTAAGTACATGTAGGCTACTTAAGTACAATTGTGAGGTATTTGTACTTTACTTGAGTGTTTCCACTTTTACTTCTACTCCACTACACATCAGAGCCAAAACGTGTTTACTCAATCCACTACATTGACTACAATAATTTGAAAACTCTAGTTACTTTGGAGATTTTAACTTTGATTAGAAAACACACATTAACCTGCACTTGTCTTCAACCCAATTACACATTTCGGCCATTTGAAAATAGCAGATCTACACGCTCACAATGTGGCGTGATGCGACGCATTGTGAGCTTGTAGATTCGGCCCTATAGCCACTTGCTCAAATGTGATGACCTCTTCACATTTGTGATGACGGCTATGGCTGTTTTTAGCCCAACTAGTGTTTTTCTTGCTAAACTAATGTTTGGAATGGATTCAGAATCATGAAAACCCCCTAGTTTGACACGTCACATGCTACTTAAAGCTAGAGATCGGCGGATATGCCAGTCTAACCACCGATCCGACACAGGGGTAGGGGTTGACACTATGGCAGGTAAATAAAATGTTGGGGCATGTGGAGTTTGCTTTCGAGTTTCAAACTGCAAGTGCACATATGAATAGCTAGAAACAACACGAGATCACAACCCTGTTGTCATAGAACGATCGTTTACGAACACGTTCATATTTTGGGGGAACGTCAACGGAACGTACTGTATTTCTGCATGATGAACGCATTCATTTCTGACGTGTGTGAACGTCACTTTCTCACATTCCACTTCGTTCAAGAGTGAGTGTTTCCATAGAGCCTTCCAGGCGAAACCTCCGTTAAAACACACCCTAAACAGGCCTTAATAGTTAGCAGAAAACCCACAAATAAGCCCTTATATCCGACACAAATTAACTAATCTTTCTCAGCCGTACAATTTCACTGGAGCGTGCAGCGCGTATAGCTGCATGATGATCCAGTAATGCACACAGACAGCAGAACATGTCCCGACCCAAACACTGAGGAGGTAAACTAAACGTGTTGTCGTTTGATTCAACATTTTGAATGTTTCAATGTTTCAAACATATTTTTGCGTCCAACTGTCCATACATACATCTCCCTTCCTCGACAGAAGCACAGTAATGATTTATTCTTCGTCATGTGTTCCATGCTGAAAATAGCTGAGAACTGAGCGCCTTCACAATAAAAGCATGCAGCTTTCACAAGTTCGCCAATAATAAAGACAAGGAAAAATAATTAAGAATTCGGTGGCATTTCACATTGGAAAAGAGGTATTTTTAATTAACTGAATTCATTTGGATAATAATCACTTTATTAATACCAAAGTTTTTTTTTACCAATAGTCCTGTGATTTTATTCCACCCTAAAACATGATCATCAGTTCTTATTGTTATAATATAATAAGAACCTCCGTTAAATTATACCTCCTTATATTATAAGGAGGTATAATTTTTTCAAAAAAGTGTACAGTATTTGTTAAAATGTTGTTTTTATGTGGGCACGCCCCCCAGTTCATTAAGTATGCCTGGTTTGCCTGGTGGGTGGTGATGGGTGGTGATCCACCTGAACTGAAGCCGCACCCACAGCTGTAGTTGTATGATAAAGGGGGAGGGGCTGATATTGTGGTGTCACTATATTACTGTTTATTTTATTGGCCCGTTTGACCGTCAAGGGTTCAGCCTCCAGGAAGAAACCCTAAATACAAAGTTAATACACCATTGCACATAAAAACGACTCCAGGGTTTCTAATGAAGTAGGCTACTGTCACCTCATAGACACATGAAAAACTGGAAAAGTACAAAAATTGTGGCATCTTTACAAAAAAAAAGAAGGAAAAAAAAACATGAACCATGGAACCATGACCTGAACTAGTTCATAAAAAAGTGAACATTCCCAACACTGCCTGCTTGTGCCGGTAATCCATGGCTACTTCGCTATCTTACCTCTCCTTGCTAACTAGCTTTACACTGGAAACTTACTGTTAAACCTTTCTTCCGAACGACTCCTTGGAACCATAACCTGATAAGTTATACTCTGCAGCTTAACATGAGCGTTGCATTCAGAGAAAAGTAATGGAGACGTTGAAGCATTCTTTGTTCGAGTCAGGCATATTTATTTATTCTCCGGTCCACTCATCTCACGGTGGCCAGCTCCTCTCTCTCTCACAGACACAGACTGAACCTCATGGCTGGAGTCCTGGATGTAATAGCAGGCACACATGGAGAATGACCCTGCACACAATACCTTGCGCTTGGGCGCCTCACTGTGGCACAAGCATAATACTACACATGAGTAAACAATATTGTACTCTGCATTTATACACGTCAACTGAGGACATACATAATACAGTATATTCACATTGTCACTCAACATGCTTTGTACTCTCAGCAGAAAAAAAGGATACAAAGTCATGTTTGGGGCCTATAGGCCTTAGCCATAGAAGCTAGCCTAGTCTTTTTTTTGCCTCCTCGAGGCCTATACTAAACCAAACATCTATCCACGCTATTGGCACTGCAGCCATATAATGTCAAGAAAGTAAGAAAACAAAATAAGTAGCTTGTCCAAAAATAAACAGAAAGATTCTCGAATGTTTTAGGCCAGTGGCTCTCATTTCATAGATGGAATCATAAACAAATGAAACAATGAATTAATCCATGGCGGTCGGAGATTTCCAATTAAAGTTCAATAGTACTTTAGACTATACTTTAGGGCTCAAGTGCAGAGCTCACTCATGCACGTCCTTCCTCGCCGACTTCTTCTTTTATCACTGCTGGTACACGTTGGACAGTTTGCTGGTGTATCGGGAGCTGCCCTAAGGTTCGACCTCCCATTAGTTCGACCAGATTGAGGTTGGTGAGGGATACGTTAAAACGACCGGATTAAGGTTGGTGAAGGATACGTTAAAACGGTCGGATTAAGGTTGGTGAAGGATACATTAAAACAACCGGATTAACACATTCCGTACGTAGGACGTCTGGAAACGTCATAGGGAATCGAACCGTTCGGGTGCATACGACGTCTGTAGACGTCCTAGCGCATCCTCAATGATACCAGGCGAGAAAATAATATTCTGCATTTTTTCCTTTTTTTATTTTTCAGTTCGACTTTCGGCCACCATATGCTACACTCTCGGCTCATGTTAGCTTACTGTTGATTTAGCTGTTAGCGCGGCAGAAATAATGCCTCGTCTCTCCTAATCCAGGGCGCTCTCCGTGGTCTTGAGCTGACGGATATACTAGCGCTTCATTTCTGCTCTCTCCCGCAAAATATGAACGCTTTTTGGATCATATATCGTATAAATTAAAATGATAGCAATGTCAGCTAGCAATGTAAAGCAAACCTTTTATCCGGATTGTTTCCGGGTCGTGGGTTTCAGAGTAAAAGCGGCCATGTCTTTCTGGCACCCCAGAGCTCCTATTTTGAAGGAATCCCGGCACTGATTGTGTTAGGGTGGTGAGGGATACGTTAAAACTACCGGATTAAGGTTGGTGAGGGGTGGGTTGCTCCTGTGCTTGCGGTTACGTTTAGGTTAGAGATAGTACTAGTAATGGTCGATCTAACGGGAGGTCGAACCAATGCCACACTGCCGGTGTATCTTCAGACTACTTGAAGCAGTGAAACTCTTGTCACAATGTTTACAGTGGAAAGGTTTTTCTCCGGTGGACACGCTGGTGTCTCTTCAAGTCACCTGAGTTACGGAAACTCTAGTCGCAATGTTCATATTGGAAGGGTTTTTCTCCAGTGTGGATACGCTGGTGTGCCTTCAGACTACTTAAAAATCTGAAACTCTTGTCACAATGTTTACAGTGGAAAGGTTTTTCTCCAGTGTGAACACGCTGGTGTGTCTTCAGACTACTTGGTTCACTGAAACTCTTGTCACAATGTTTACATTGGAAAGGTTTTTCTCCAGTGTGGATACGCTGGTGTTTCTTCAGACTACTTGATTCACTGAAACTCTTGTCACAATGTTTACAGTGGAAAGGTTTTTCTCCAGTGTGTTCACGCTGGTGTGCCTTCAGACTACTTACAAATCTGAAACTCTTGTCACAATGTTTACAGTGGAAAGGTTTTTCTCCAGTGTGAACACGCTGGTGTGTCTTCAGACTACTTGGTTCACTGAAACTCTTGTCACAATGTTTACATTGGAAAGGTTTTTCTCCAGTGTGGATACGCTGGTGTGCCTTCAGATGACCTGAGTCACGGAAACTCTTGTCAAAATGTTTACATTGGAAAGGTTTTTCTCCAGTGTGGATACGCTGGTGTGTCTTCAGACTACTTAAAAATCTGAAACTCTTGTCACAATGTTTACAGTGGAAAGGTTTTTCTCCAGTGTGAACACGCTAGTGTGTCTTCAGACTACTTGATCTACTGAAACTCTTGTCACAATGTTTACATTGGAAAGGTTTACTCTCCAGTGTGGATACGCTGGTGTGTCTTCAGGCCACCTGACTGTCTGAAACTCTTGTTACAATGTTTACAGTGGAAAGGTTTTTCTCCAGTGTGGATACGCTGGTGTGTCTTCAGGCCACCTGACTGTCTGAAACTCTTGTCACAATGTTTACAGTGGAAAGGTTTTTCTCCAGTGTGGATACGCTGGTGTGTTTTCAGACTCCCTGATATACTGAAACTCTTGTCACAATATTTACAGTGGAAAGGTTTTTCTCCAGTGTGGATACGCTGGTGTTTCTTCAGACTACTTGATTGACTGAAACTGTTGTCACAATATTTACAGTGGAAAGGTTTTTCTCCAGTGTGGATACGCTGGTGTACCTTCAGACTACTTGATTCACTGAAACTCTTGTCACAATGTTTACAGTGGAAAGATTTTTCTCCAGTGTGGATATGCTGGTGTTTCTTCAGATGACCTGAGTCACGGAAACTCTTGTCACAATGTTTACATTGGAAAGGTTTTTCTCCAGTGTGGATACGCTGGTGTGTCTTCAGACTACTTGAAGCAGTGAAACTCTTGTCACAATGTTTACAGTGGAAAGCTTTTTCTCCAGTGTGGATACGCTGATGTTTCTTCAGACTACTTGATACACGGAAACTCTTGTCACAATGTTTACAGTGGAAAGGTTTTTCTCCAGTGTGAACACGCTGGTGTGTCTTCAGATTACTTGGTTCACTGAAACTCTTGTCACAATGTTTACATTGGAAAGGTTTTTCTCCCGTGTGGAAACGCTGGTGTGTCTTCAGACTACTTGAAGCAGTGAAACTCTTGTCACAATGTTTACAGTGGAAAGGTTTTTCTCCAGTGTGTACACGCTGGTGTGCCTTCAGACTACTTAAAAACCTGAAACTCTTGTCACAATGTTTACAGTGGAAAGGTTTTTCTCCAGTGTGAACACGCTGGTGTGTCTTCAGACTACTTGATCTACTGAAACTCTTGACACAATGTTTACATTGGAAAGGTTTTTCTCCAGTGTGGATACGCTGGTGTGCCTTCAGATGACCTGAGTCACGGAAACTCTTGTCACAATGTTTACATTGGAAAGGTTTTTCTCCGGTGTGGACACGCTGGTGTCTCTTCAGCTTAGGTGAATTACTGAAACTCTTGTCACAGTGTTCACAGATGTGGCTTTCATTACCTGTGAAAGTCAGCTGATGTGTCTGTACTTCTTCTAGTTCAGGTAAAGTCTTGGTAAACTGTTGATGACTGTAAGGTCTTGGTTCGTCAGTGTATCCTTGTTTCTGGCAGGTTGTAGAGTTGGTGATTTGTTGACAGGCTGCTGAGGTGATCTGTCCATTCCTCAGCTTTTGGCAGTAGAGGTCATTGTGACTCCTTCTGATGTGTCTATGGAGGAAGACCTGAGATGTCTTGGAAGACTTGGACCTCACTCCTGAGAGAGAGAGAGAGAGAGAGAGAGAGAGAGCGAGAGAGAGAAAGAGAGAGAGAGCGAGAGAGAGAAAGAGAGAATGGGAGAGGCATGATCAAAATTGTGAGACAGAGAACTCTAAAAGCCTCCATCATCAAACAAGCCCTGTGGACAGGGCTCAACGCTTAGCATTCTTTCAAGTAAAAAAATCTAGTAGCACACAAATTATTTTAGGGGCACGATGAAAAGTTATCAAATAACGTGTTTTTAAGGGGTGCTTTTAAGGGGAATTCAGGTGAAATGTCTGCTAAATCCTTCCCCACGTCTCAATATTTGCCATTGACAATGAACAGATAAATTAGGTCAAAATTCAGCTAAACATTGCCATTGAAGGGACAATTTACGTCATATGTAAACGAGCAAATCAGCTAACCAATCACAGGCAACAGGCATTATGATTGGCCAGTATGAGATGAACCCTGATGATGTATGATAAGAGCGCCCCTTACTTCAAACGGGTGTGATTTTTCTTTAATAAAGTGATATGAGGTAGGAGCGGGCAATATGGCGAAATATTATCACAATATCTTTTCAGCAATTATCACAAAATATTGATTATATCATTGGCATGTGTTTTCATATAATCTATAGGCCTATAATCAATTAGTTTTATGCTAATATACTTTGTTTTTTTATGCAGATAGATGTGACATTCAGTGCAGCAGGGCAGGCTGCTCGATGGTGAATTAGTATTGTAACTTTCTCCTTGGCTTTGACTGCTTCAGTTCAGACAGAACATGCGACATATCAGCTACAGTAGACTACTGACTTATTAAGCTATAGTCTGCTACGCAGAAGGAGGTCGGACAAACTAAACCTCGGCGTACCTAGTCGCACTGTCGAGCCCTGCCCGTGGATGGGAGTCCTACGGCTCCTCTGTTATTAATTTAGTTTCTATTCATCATCATTCTATTTGCATTCATGCCAACTGCCAGGTGTTCCCCGGAATGACTGACCTCCTTGTTTCTCCTCCCAATCATCACTGTCTTCAGTCACTTCAGTGTCGGATTCAACTTCAACTTCAGAGCAGTGGGAACAGATGTCTTCATCACTATCTTCACTTTTCACTGCTAGTAATGTCAACGTTGACCAAACAGGTTCTTCTGGTCTTTGAAGTAGTTCCTCCTGTTCCTCTTTAAGCTCCTCCTGTTCCTCTTTAATGTGTGGAGGCTCTGGTTCCTCCTGGAGCAGACTTGAGCTCCTCTCCTGTTCAGGAGAAACATCCTCTTTACACACAACCATGTGCAGGATGTCTAGGAGCAGAAACAACATGATGGTCAACACTGGATTCCTAAAATGTAAATCGATTATACTCTATGTACAAAATCTACCAAGATAAGATTTACTAAATCGTTACTAACTATAGGTTATTAATGTTAGACTTTAGCAAAACAAAAAAGTAATATATTTAGTTACTTTAGGCCAAAATTGAATAATGGTGTTACAGCATTGTTTTTTTAATCATCAAATTCTGAAACAATTTTAAAAACAGTCATGCCACTCAGTGCGTTATGAAAGAGAAGCACTTCTGACAATGAAAGCTTGAAATGTGGACCGATGGTAGCTTAGTAATCTATATAAAAGATTTCCATGGCGTAGCTCTGGGTCTGTACATCTGTGTTACATAATGGGTCTGTGAGTCTGTCTGCCTGTGTGTCTGGGGCAAATCTGAATGAATGAATACTGTACATACTGTACAGAACCCAAAAATGGGTTCCCGGCCTGAGGGGGTAAAACACCAAAAGGGGTTCCCGCCCAGAATGGGTTAAACACTCTATACTTAGTGAAATAACCCTCTGTACTTAGGGTGAAAGTTCTTAAAAGAAACAAGTATGAAATAATAAAGTTTACCGACTTCTCTTGCAGTAGAAAAATACAAAACAAACGTGGATACAAAATTATTTACGTGGATTCTGTCGGTCATCAAGAATCATGTCAACATGCACTAGTCTGTGTACGTTCATTCTAGGTTGTAAGATCACATTAAGTGAACATGAATTTCGTTTCCGGTTTACTCTTTCACAATAAAAGTGTGAAAACTTATTTTCTCTTATACCAAATAAAGAACAATAAATCCACAACAAATACATGCAAGCATGCAGTGAACAACAATAATAATAAGTCTTTCAAATAACTCTGTTTTAACTGTAAATAGTACAATTCTTTTTAACTGTTACTGTAAATAGTGCAATTATTTTAGACTGTTTTTAATACTATTTCAATTAACTTCTTTTTAACTCTTACTCAACATGAAATAAATCAAAAGAAATTACTTATTCTTATTGTAGGTCAATATGAAATGAAATAAATCACAACGGTACTTAAACACTATACTTACTAGTGAACTAACCCTCTGTAATTAAACACCCCATACTTAGTGAACTAACCCTCTGTAATTAAAGCTATCAGCTATATAACTTAAATTAACTTGCCATATGCTTAAATGTTTTATAAGACCATCAATTCATCCGCGATAGCTCATGTTAATGTTCGCTGCATACAAGCAAGTTGACCACGCAATGATACAGTCCACTGTATACAGGCTTTGGTTTCCAAAATGCTTAGTATTGTAGCCGACGTCCATCGCTGCGCGGCACGCCTCAGTGTTATTATGTGCCCAAAATAACAGATCTGCAAGCTGTCGACACGCCATGAGTGGCACATTGTCTCTTCTTTTGGATAGGCGATGCGCATTACGCGTGCTGCTATGTATCTGGGTTTGAGAGGCAATGATTAATGTAAAAGTACAGTAGTTAACTAGGTTATAGCCAAGTTGGCAGAGGCAGTTGTTATAACATTGTAGCTCTGTTCGGGACTGTTGCACCACGGTGAATGATGTTGCACTTTGCGAACGGGGACAATAATGGACATAACTGCATCACTTCAGAGGAAACTAAAGGGAGCTGCTACTTCTTCAGAGATGTTTTCCTACTCACCCCTGGCTAGAATCCATTAGAATGTTAGAAATGGAATATTAACAGCCAATGTGAGTTACATAAATCCTTTATTTCGGCGACTATTAGTCCGTTCTCTCACACACTCACGCCAACGTCAATCGCTCATCCCCTGGTTCACAGAAGATATCTCTCTATGGAGAATAACATGGGGTCATCTTAAAATCGTCTCATATAAAATTGTGGTACAAACTGTCCTGAAGATATTGTCGGGGAGGTGTCTCTGTATAGTTTATGACAGTCAGTCACTCATTTGATACAGTCTGTTTCTAGCGAAAATGCTACTAATTTGGCAGCAGTAACATCAGACAGTTGATTCTTCATATCCATATGAGTGACGGGATGATTTGTTTATTTTTCAAACACAGTTCTTATATGAGGCGATCTAATATTCCCCTATGGGGATTACAATGCAAATAAAAAGTACATGAACCTGTGGCCTTCGCACCCTCTACCGATATTGATGTCAGACGTTGGTGCTCAATAGAGCGTCGCAGTCCCGCCCCCTACCATGGACCAGGAAATGAATCCCAATGCATTTTTCCCATAGACATTTCAAAAAGTATTTATTTAAAGACGGTTACGCCGCGGACAAAGCCAACTCGAGTCGTGACAACTCATGACAACACAAACAATATTTTGGACCAAACAAATAATTACAAAGAAGAAAAACAACAAAAAAAGTGTTGTAACCTGCCGTTTTTTTATTCTTTCTAATTATTTGTTAGGCCCAAAAAATTGTGTTTGTTGTCATGATTTGTCACGACTCGAGTTGGCTTTGTCCGCGGCGTAAACGTCTTTAAATAAATACTTTCTGAAATGTCTATGAGGAAAATGAACGGAGAATCATTTCCTGGTCCATGGTAGGGGGCGGGACTGCGACGTTCTATAGTGGCAGCCCTACAGAACAGAACATATTTAAGAAAAGAAGAGCACATGTATGAAACTTACTGAGGTGTGGCTGGTCTTCAGCTTCCTGTTTAATAGAAATGTCTTCAGCTTCCTGTTTAATAGAGATGTCTTCAGCTTCCTGTTTAATAGAAATGTCTTCAGCATCCTGTTTAATAGAGATATCTTCAGCTTCCTGTTTAATAGAAACGTCTTCAGCTTCCTGTTTAAAAGAGATGTCTTCAGCTTCCTGTTTAATAGAGATGTATTCAGCTTCCTGTTTAATAGAGATGTCTTCAGCTTCCTGTTTAATAGAAATGTCTTCAGCATCCTGTTTAATAGAGATATCTTCAGCTTCCTGTTTAATAGAAACGTCTTCAGCTTCCTGTTTAAAAGAGATGTCTTCAGCTTCCTGTTTAATAGAGATGTCTTCCGCTTCCTGTTTAATATAGATGTCTTCAGCTTCCTGTTTAATAGAGATGTCTTCAGCTTCCTGTTTAATAGAAACGTCCCTGGCTGAGTCTGGAGAGTTCTCCACCTGGGAGTGATGCATCATGGGTATTGTAGTTCTTATGAGTCTGGATAGTTCATCTTCACCTGCAGTCTGGACTCCAAACACTGATCTGAAAGTGAATAAGGAAGGACTTGAATAACTGGAGACCTACAGCGGTGTTCGCCCAACTCTCCATCATGTGAATCTGGAGGTGTGTGTGTGTGTGTGTGTGTGTGTGTGTGTGTGTGTGTGTGTGTGTGTGTGTGTGTGTGTGTGTGTGTGTCACATGGTCATATGGGATAGGCGTCATAAGGCGTCATGTGGCATGGAGTGAGTTTAATGGTCATAGTTGCAACATGCAGCTGAGTGAGAAGAAGGGGTTTAAGAGGTTTAGCCCTGAGGACGATTCTACAAATGTCTTCTACATGAGTTGTCTGAAAAACCTGTTTCCAAGTCAGTGGTTCAGAATCTCAAAATATTTCTTGTCAACAAGGACCCCAAAGGTTATCTGTATGTGGCCGTCGACCCCCATCTGAAAATATGTTGTTCCAGGAACCCCCCAGAAGTAAAGATTTTCAAGATTTTTCAAAAATAGCAGATCTATAAGCTCGTAGCACGGCACTCAGTGCGGCACTATGAGCTTGTAGATCTGCGTCCAGAATGGATTAATCCAGAGCGATTTACAGTAAGCAAGAACAACAGGCCAAAATGCAACTCCCAATGCAGTTGGAAAGGGAAAGGATCACTTCTGTCCATGACAATAACCAATCCTAGTTTGAGCAAAAATAATGTTATATAAAAATATATAGGCTATGTATTTATTTTCATTTTTTCGACTTTAGATATTTGCCCGGGGCCCAAACTAGTGAAAATAGCCGATCTACAAGCTCACAACAAATTTCTTCATGAGATTACTGAAAATTGGATTTTGTTATTAATTCATGAAAAATGTTGCTTTTTTTGGGGAATGTTTTTTTTTCCTTTTTTAATATATTTTGAAATAGTAATCATTAAAAACAAAATGTAGGAAACAAAAAATAAAGGGACAATTAAAAATGTGTCCTCAACCCACAAATGTTTTTTTATTTATTTTTATTTGACCTTTATTTAACCAGTAAAAACCACATTGAGACTGAAGTCTCTTTTACACCAAGAGAAGAGGAGACATCAGTGACACAGCTCTGCCAGTAACAATAAATACAGAATAAGATCAAAGGGAGAACAGGAATGTATAGTAACACAAGCAATAAAGACTAATAAATAAAAACTAAGCAACGAAATTTGCTAGTAAACTAAAAAGCAAGAGAACATTTGCTATATGTCAAAGCAGAAGCAGTGTTTGGTTAGTGTGCCCATGGCAATCCTTTTAACAGTCCCTAGACCACTGATTCCCAAACAGTTTATTTGGCTCTAGACCCATAAAAGATATGATACGTTACGTTATATTCTCTCTCTCTCTCTCTCCTGCAACAGTACAACCCACTGATGTAACGTTATGGTTACATTAATAATAGTGATGAATGCAACAAAACAATATTGTAACGTTTAGCACCCTGAGCTGGAATCGAACCCCGATCTCCAACTCAGCATAGCAGGCAGGCAACAAGCTACGTAGGCAAGAGAGCTATAGCTCCCTTTGGAGGAGCGACTTGTCTTACAATATTATTACGCTGCTACTATTAACTACTGCTTCTTTACAATCACATAACAAACAAGCTACAATATTATTACTGCTGCAGTGCTGCTAGTATTAACTAGCAGCACTGAAATAGGTGAAATAGGCTACTCATCATGTCCCATGTGAAAATATTCACGAGTCAATAATATAAGTCTATAAATGTAGTGAAAACACAAATCAGTTCATCTTTTTACCTGTAGCTGTGTTTCTTTCAGTGGTTGAGCTGCTAACAAACAAACGTCCTCCTGCTGCTTAACGACCACACTGTTTTCAAACCATACCTTTTACTTTTAATGTTATTATTAAAGTGTCAACAGTCCAGCGGGCGAACACGCATAAGGGTTGTGCACATGCGCACTAGCGCTGCTGCTGGAGAGAGCACGGTGCACGTATCATAAAGGGTCACTAGGGGGAGCCATGGTACAGTGTAATACAGTGGAACAGCTATACTGTGATCTCATCAAAGTCTATAACTTCACTAAATCATTTTAAATATAAGCTTATAGAAACCATTTGATGCTTCAAATTTAACCATTTTTTACTACAAATAGGCCTATGTATTTGTACTTTTTCAAAGCTGTGTACATCCATTGTTGTATTATTGATGTTGCCAAATCATTTATGATTAATTTGTATTTTTGTTGTTAAATGGGGTGAGATTATATTGCTTTTCGCAGACAATACGAAAGTTTGTGACAAGGAGAAAATGAAAGAGAGGTCTGTCTTTTTAACAAATGAAAACAAACACCAAAAATGAAACAAGAAACTCTGAGCAGTGAAAAGGGGGGGGGGGGGGGCGGTGGGGGGGGATTCAGATTTTACGGGGGCCAGTTTCGAATTGCAGCCATCCGTAGGTGCCCTTTGAGAGCGGTTTTGAAGGAGTCAAGGGATTCGCATGTCTTAATGACAGTTAGTAGGGCGTTCCACATTTTGGTGGCATAGGAGCGAAAATAATTTAGTCCCTTGTTTGTGCCGAATCTGGGTTGTACATGGTTCGTTGCACTCCCTCTGGTGTTGTGGGTGTGGACTTCGTTAACATTAGGGAAGTATCTAGACAGGTACATGGGTATCTTGGTGGTGTATCGAATCTTGTGGACCAGACCCATTGCAAGATGCTGTACTCTGTCGTCGACCCTAAGCCATTCCAGCCTGTCGAAGTGGGCAGGGGTGAGGTGGGTTCGGGGGGCTAGGTCAAGTAGGAGCCTGACCAGTTTGCAAAGTTAAAAATAGACAAAAGACAATAACCAAACAAAATCACTCATTCATTCAGGAGACTAGAGGACCCAGTATCGAGTGGCATATCTAGTGGCAAAGTGAATGTAATAGTGTTTAAAATCCAGCATTTATGCAGTGGCCGAAGCAAGTTCATCCACTGTCCACACGATGGAACCATTGCGCTGCTTATTTGGTAGACATTATAGTATAGGCTAGTAATAGACAGTGGTGTAAGAAAGGAAACTAAGTACAATTGTGAGGTATTTGTACTTTACTTGAGTGTTTCCACTTTTACTTCTACTCCACTACACATCAGAGCCAAAATGTGTTTACTCAATCCACTACATTGACTACAATAATTTGAAAACTCTAGTTACTTTGGAGATTTTAACTTTGATTAGAAAACACACATTAACCTGCACTTGTCTTCAGCCCAATTACACATTTCGGCTATTTGAAAATAGCAGATCTACACGCTCACAATGTGGTGTGATGCAACGCATTGTGAGCTTGTAGATTTGGCCCTATAGCCACTTGCCCAAATGTGATGACCTCTTCACATTTGTGATGACGGCTATGGCTCTTTTAAGCCCAAGGAGTGTTTTTCTTGCTAAACTAATGTTTGGAATGGATTCAGAATCATGCAAACCCCCTAGTTTGACACGTCACATGCTACTTAAAGCTAGAGATGTCTCGATACTGTATTGTTATCGGAAAATAATCGGTATCGGCCCTTATTTTTGAGTGGTGCAACCACTCCAAGGAACAGCAATGCCCGTGTTAACCTATGTGACTATGAGTAGCAGCAGGGGAAAAAGTGGCGCTGTTGTGCCAGAAACAGAGAGAGAGATAGTGCTGCACTGTTGCCTGCAAATGAGAGACAGAGAGAGAGAGAGAGAGGGGGGGGGGGGGGGGGGGGGGGAGAGGGGAGTTGCACCACTCAGTTCACACGGGTGTGATTTTTATTTATCGGCAGATATGCCAGTCTAACCACCGATCCGACACAGGGGTAAGGGGTTGACACTATGGCAGGTAAATAAAATGTCGGGGCATGTGGCGTTTGCTTTCGAGTTTCAAACTGCAAGTGCACATATGAGCGAGGAGTCTGCTATAAACACATCACGACATATATAGCTAGACAACACAAGATCACAACACTGGTATCGGTATTCGGTATCTGCAGTGTTGTCCCTGAACGCGTCCATAGAACGATCGTTCACGAACACATTCATATTTTGGGGGAACGTGAACGGAACGTACTGTATTTCTGCTTGATGAACGTCATTGTGAACGCATTCATTTCTGGCGTGTGTGAACGTCTCTTTCTCACGTTCAACTTTGTTCAAGAGTGAGTGTTTCCATAGAGCCTTTCAGGCTAAACCTCCGTTAAAACACACCCTAAACAGGCCTTAATATCTAGCAGAAAACCCACCAATAAGCCTTTATATCCGACACAAATTAATTAATCTTTCTCAGCCGTACAATTTCACTGGAGCATGCAGCGCGTATAACTGCATGATGATCCAGTAATGCACACAGACAGCAGACACATACAGAACATGTCCCGACCCAAACACCGAGGAGGTAAACTACCGTAAACGTGTTGTCGTTTGATTCAACATAATGTGCCACAAAAATAGCGTCCAATCTCCCTTCCTCCACAGAAGCGCAGTAATGACACACAACGCGTTGCGTCCGTGACGCGTTGTGAGCTTGTAGATCAGCTGTTTTCAGCACTCGGAGATACAGTATGCAGGCTGTGAGAACTAAACTGAGAACTGAGCGCCTTCACAATAAAAGCATGCAGCTTTCACAAGTTCGCCCATAATAAAGACAAGGAAAAAGGAGAGGGGAGTTGCACCACTCAGTTCACACGGGTGTGATTTTTATTTAACGGCAGATATGCCAGTCTAACGACCGATCCGACACAGGGGTAAGGGGTTGACACTATGGCAGGTAAATAAAATGTCGGGGCATGTGGCGTTTGCTTTCGAGTTTCAAACTGCAAGTGCACATATGAGCGAGGAGTCTGCTATAAACACAACACGACATATATAGCTAGACAACACAAGATCACAACACTGGTATCGGTATTCGGTATCTGCAGTGTTGTCCCTGAACGCGTCCATAGAACGATCGTTCACGAACACATTCATATTTTAAAGACAAGGAAAAATAATTAAGAATTCGGTAGCATTTCACATTGGAAAATAGGTATATTGAATTAATTTGGATAATGGTAATGGAGATATTGTAAAAGTTGTCACTTTATTAAGTTATTACGTTTTTTTTGTTAAGGTTTGGACTTCTATGGCTATGGGCTGTGGCACTAATTTTGAGAAAATCAAATAAATTAAGAAGAAAAATTAGGAAAAAAACCCAAACTAAAATAGTTCATTTTTTGGAACCATGAACTGAACTAGTTCATAAAAAAGTGAACATTCCCAACACTGCCTGCTTGTGCCGGTAATCCATGGCTACTTTGCTACCTTACCTCTCCTTGCTAACTAGCTTTACACTGGAAACTTACTGGTAAACCTTTCTTCCGAACGACTCCTGGGCACCATAACCTGATAAGTTATACTCTGCAGCTTAACATGAGCGTTGCATTCAGAGAAAAGTAATGGAGACGTTGAAGCATTCTTTGGTCGAGTCTGGCATATTTATTTATTCTCCGGTCCACTCATCTCACGGTGGCCGGCTCCTCTCTCTCTCGCAGACACAGACTGAACCTCATGGCTGGAGTCCTGGATGTAATAGCCGGCAGACATGGAGAATTACCCTGCACACAATACCTTGCGCTTGGGCGCCTGACTGTGGCACAAGCATAATACTACACATGAGTAAACAATATTGTACTCTGCATTTATACACGTCAACTGAGGACATACATAATACAGTATATTCACATTGTCACTCAACAGGCTTTGTACTCAGCAGGAAAAAAAAGGATACAAAGTCAATTGCATGTTTGGGGCCTATAGGCCTTAGCCATAGAAGCTAGCCTCTTGTCTTTTGTTTGCCTCCTCGAGGCCTATACTAAACCAAACATCTATCCACGCTATTGGCACTGCAGCCATATAATGTCAAGAAAGTAAGAAAACTAAATAAGTAGCTTGTCCAAAAATAAACGGAAAGATCCTCGAATGTTTTAGGCCAGTGGCTCTCATTTCATAGATGGAATCATAAACAAATGAAACAATGAATTAATCCATGGCGGTCGGAGATTTCCAATTAAAGTTCAATAGTACTTTAGACTATACTTTAGGGCTCAAGTGCAGAGCTCACTCATGCACGTCCTTCCTCGCCGACTTCTTCTTTTATCACTGCTGGTACACGTTGGACAGTTTGCTGGTGGATCGGGGGCTGCCCTAAGGTTCGACCTCCCATTAGTTCGACCAGATTGAGGTTGGTGAGGGATACGTTAAAACGACCGGATTAGCGGTTGGTGAGGGATACGTTGAAACAACCGGATTAACACATTCCGTACGTAGGACGTCTGGAAACGTCATAGGGAATCGAACCGTTTGGGTGCATACGACGTCTGTAGACGTCCTAGCGCATCCTCAATGATACCAGGCGAGAGAATAATATTCTGCATTTTTTCCTTTTTTTATTTTTGGAAACTCTTGTCACAATGTTTACATTGGAAAGGTTTTTCTCCAGTGTGTACACGCTGGTGTGCCTTCAGACTACTTACAAATCTGAAACTCTTGTCACAATGTTTACATTGGAAAGGTTTTTCTCCAGTATGGATACGCTGGTGTGTCTTCAGATTACTTGAAGCAGTGAAACTCTTGTCACAATGTTTACAGTGGAAAGGTTTTTCTCCAGTGTGTACACGCTGGTGTGCCTTCAGACTACTTAAAAATCTGAAACTCTTGTCACAATGTTTACAGTGGAAAGGTTTTTCTCCAGTGTGGATACGCTGGTGTTTCTTCAGACTACTTGATTCACTGAAACTCTTGTTACAATGTTTACAGTGGAAAGGTTTTTCTCCAGTGTGTCCACGCTGGTGTGCCTTCAGACTACTTAAAAATCTGAAACTCTTGTGACAATGTTTACAGTGGAAAGGTTTTTCTCCAATGTGAACATGCTGGTGTGTCTTCAGACTACTTGATTCACTGAAACTCTTGTCACAATGTTTACAGTGGAAAGGTCTTTCTCCAGTGTGGATACGCTGGTGTTTCCTCAGACTACTTGATTCACTGAAACTCTTGTCACAATGTTTACAGTGGAAAGGTTTTTCTCCAGTGTGTCCACGCTGGTGTGCCTTCAGACTACTTACAAATCTGAAACTCTTGTCACAATGTTTACAGTAGAAAGGTTTTCTCCAATGTGAACATGCTGGTGTGTCTTCAGACTACTTGATTCACTGAAACTCTTGTCACAATGTTTACAGTGGAAAGGTTTTTCTCCAGTGTGGATATGCTGGTGTGCCTTCAGATGACCTGAGACACGGAAACTCTTGTCACAATGTTTACATTGGAAAGGTTTTTCTCCAGTGTGGATACGTTGGTGTGTCTTCAGACTACTTGAAGCAGTGAAACTCTTGTCACAATGTTTACAATGGAAAGGTTTTTCTCCAGTGTGGATACGCTGATGTTTCTTCAGACTACTTGATTCACTGAAACTCTTGTCACAATGTTTACAGTGGAAAGGTTTTTCTCCAGTGTGTCCACGCTGGTGTGCCTTCAGACTACTTAAACATCTGAAACTCTTGTCACAATGTTTACAGTGGAAAGGTTTTTCTCCAATGTGAACACGCTGGTGTGTCTTCAGACTACTTGATTCACTGAAACTCTTGTCACAATGTTTACAGTGGAAAGGTTTTTCTCCAGTGTGGATACGCTGGTGTGCCTTCAGATGACCTGAGTCACGGAAACTCTTGTCACAATGTTTACATTGGAAAGGTTTTTCTCCGGTGTGGATACGCTGGTGTCTCTTCAGACTACTTGATTCACTGAAACTCTTGTCACAATGTTTACAGTGGAAAGGTTTTTCTCCAGTGTGGATATGCTGGTGTGCCTTCAGATGACCTGAGACACGGAAACTCTTGTCACAATGTTTACATTGGAAAGGTTTTTCTCCGGTGTGGATACGCTGGTGTCTCTTCAGACTACTTGAATCACTGAAACTCTTGTAACAATGTTTACAGTGGAAAGGTTTTTCTCCAGTGTGGATACGCTGGTGTTTCTTCAGACTACTTGAAATACTGAAACTCTTGTCACAATGTTTACAGTGGAAAGGTTTTTCTCCAGTGTGGATACGCTGGTGTGTCTTCAGACTACTTGATTCGCTGAAACTCTTGTCACAATGTTTACAGTGGAAAGGTTTTTCTCCAGTGTGGATACGCTGGTGTTTCTTCAGACTACTTGATTCACTGAAACTCTTGTCACAATGTTTACATTGGAAAGGCTTTTCTCCAGTGTGGACACGCTGGTGTGTTTTCAGTACAGCTGACTGACTGAAACTCTTGTCACAATGTTCACATTGGAAAGGTTTTTCTCCAGTGTGGATATGCTGGTGTTTCTTCAGACTACTTGATTCACTGAAACTCTTGGCACAATGTTTACAGTGGAAAGGTTTTTCTCCAGTGTGGATACGCTGGTGTGTCTTCAGACTACTTGATTCAGTGAAACTCTTGTCACAATGTTTACAGTGGAAAGGTTTTTCTCCAGTGTGGATACGCTGGTGTGCCTTCAGATGACCTGAGTCACGGAAACTCTTGTCACAATGTTTACATTGGAAAGGTTTTTCTCCGGTGTGGACACGCTGGTGTCTCTTCAGCTTAGGTGAATTACTGAAACTCTTGTCACAGTGTTCACAGATGTGGCTTTTATTACC
The DNA here is from genome assembly GCF_951216825.1 of Electrona antarctica. Lineage (NCBI taxonomy): Eukaryota > Metazoa > Chordata > Actinopteri > Myctophiformes > Myctophidae > Electrona > Electrona antarctica. Next base: position 39,189 of record NW_027638347.1, read on the forward strand.
TGTGAAAGTCAGCTGATGTGTCTGTACTTCTTCTAGTTCAGGTAAAGTCTTGGTAAACTGTTGATGACTGTAAGGTCTCGGTTCGTCAGTGTATCCTTGTTTCTGGCGGGTTGTAGAGTTGGTGATTTGTTGACAGGCTGCTGAGGTGATCTGTCCATTCCTCAGCTTTTGGCAGTAGAGGTCATTGTGACTCCTCCTGATGTGTCTATGGAGGAAGACCTGAGATGTCTTGGAAGACTTGGACCTCACTCCTGAGAGAGAGAGAGAGAGAGAGAGAGAGAGAGAGAGAGAGAGACAGAGAGAGAGAGAGAGAGAGAATGGGAATGGGAGAGGCAGGATAAAAATGGTGAGACAGAGAACTCTAAAAGCCTCCATCATCAAACAAGCCCCTTGGACAGGGCTCGACGCTAGTAGAAAAATCTAGTAGCAAATTATTTTAGGGGCACGATGAAAAGTTAATAACGTGTTTTTAAGGGGCGCTAGCCCCTCCTATATACAGCTTTTGTCCCCACACATCTCAAAATTCATATGTAAACGAGCAAATCAGCTAACCAATCAGAGGCAACAGGCATTGCAAAGGCAACAGGCATTCTGTTGCCTTTCTATATGAATCCTGATGATGCATGATAAGAGCTAGCCTGGCTAATAAGCCAGACTCACATCACACTGTCGTGTGGTATTTGAGTCTGGAGATGCTGTGTATGGATCTTGTTTCCTGGGGGGCGGGTTCAAACATTTTCTCTGTGACGCAATTGGTCAGAGCTACTGTCAGTCAAAGGTCTCAAGCATTGAACATCACTGTACCAAAGCCCGCCCATATTGCATACCGTGTCCCGATTGGCCACACCAGTTCTCTGGTGTAGGAAATGTGCGTACAATTGAGCCTCTCCAGACCGTAATCCGCCGGCAGGCAATTCTTTTTGCCAACGGCTGATTCGGTCTGGCTTATTAGCCAGGCTAGATAAGAGCGCCGCTCACTTCACACGGGTGTGATTTTTCTTTAATAAAGTGATATGAGGTAGGGGCGGGCAATATGGCGAAATATTATATCACAATATCTTTTCAGCAATTATCACAAAATATTGATCATATCATATAATTTTCATATAATCTATATAATCAATTTGTTTTTATGCTAATAGACTTTGTTTTTTATGCAGATAGATGTGACATTCAGTGCAGCAGGGCAGGCTGCTCAATGGTGAATTAGTATTGTAACATTCTCCTTGGCTTTGACTGCTTCAGTTCAGCCAGAACATGGGACATATCAGCTACAGTAGACTACTGATTTACTAAGCTATAGTCTGCTACGCAGAAGGAGGTCGGACAAACTAAACCTCGGCGTGGTGGAAGGAGGTGGTGGGTGGACAGATCTTTGCCTTTTTTTCATTGCTCATTATGCAGGTCACACAATGGATGGGCATACTGATATGTATCCAGCCAGGTCGGTCATTCGTATTATAATTCACGCTGCGCACACGCTTTTGTAAGCAAACGCTAAGCAAGGGTTTTGATAGACATCAATCCGTCCACTCCATGTGCGTGCGCGTGTGCACTCTGCGTACACGGCTGCACGCTGTTTTACCCACGTTGAGTTTAAAGTTATATCAAGTTAGGTTTGAACATTACAAACAAACTTTGCAAATAACTTTAGTATTCAACGTGTCGGGGTCCAAGCAACTCCTTCTGTGCTATCATGGTAATGCTATCCTGCTGCGTTCGCTCTGTCTTCTGTCTGTCGCTGCTGACAGCAGTGACAGGATAGTGCACAGAGCAGCGACACAGGGAGGGGCGGGGCGGGGCGGTGGGAGCAAAGGGGCATAGATCTTCAAATGAACGCCACATTGAGCCTCGACACGTTGTTAGCTTGTAGATCTGCTCTTTTTGGCGAACGACACCGCCGTACTACAGAATATAAATGTAGGTATAGAACTGCGACTATAGAATGTGCACTTGCTGTATCAGAGCCGTGTCTTGATCACGATTGAACGGTCAAATTATGTAGTCGCACCGGTGCTACAAATTGAATTTTACAACTCGCACGGTGCTATTTTTAGTAGCAAATGCGAGTACCTAGTCGCACTGTCGACTCCTGCCCGTGGATGTGAGTCCTACCGTGCCTCTGTTATTAATTTAGTTTCTATTCATCATCATTCTATTTTCATTCATGCCAACTGCCAGGTGTTCCCCGGAATGACTGACCTCCATGTTTCTCCTCCCAATCATCACTGTCTTCAGTCACTTCAGTGTCGGATTCAAGTTCAACTTCAACTTCAGAGCAGTGGGAAGAGATGTCTTCATGACTATCTTCACTTTTCACTGCTAGTAATGTCAACGTTGACCCAACAGGTTCTTCTGGTCTTTGAAATAGTTCCTCCTGTTCCTCTTTAAGCTCCTCCTGTTCTTCTTTAATGTGTGGAGGCTCTGGTTCCTCCTGGAGCAGACTGGGGCTCCTCTCCTGTTCAGAAGAAACCTCCTCTTTACACACAACCATGTGCAGGATGTCTAGGAGCAGAAACATAACATGATGGTCAACACTGGATTCCTAAAATGTAAATCCATTCTTCTCCCATCTTCCATGTACAAAATAAGCTACCAAGATAAGATTGACTAAACTGTTACTAACTACAGGTTATTAATGTTGTTTTAGCAAGACTTTAGCAAAACAAACAAACAAAAGTAATATACTGTATTTAGTTACTTTAGGCCCAAATTGAATAATGGTGTTACAGCATTGTTTTTTTAATCATGAAATTCTGAAACAATTTAAAAAATTGCGCCACTCGTGCGTTATGAAAGATAAGCACTTCTGACAACGAAAGCTTGAAATGTGGACCGATGGTAGCTTAAAGCAGGGGTTCTCAACCTTTTTGGCCGGGGACCCCCGGAAATGCTTTGGCAATGTCTCGGGACCCCCGCCCCGCCCCCTCCCGACCCCCAATATAAATTGACTGCTACAATAACCTTAAACCATTTTGGGCGGGAACCCCTTTTGGTGTTTTAAGCATTGTTATAATTTAGCTATTGAAAAATAGCAGATCTACAAGCTCATAGCGCGCCACCGAGTGGCGCGCTACGAGCTTGTAGGTCTGCTATTTTTGAAAAAAAGTGAAAATAAAATTTAAAAATAAATCTTTTTTTTTTTTTCTCTTTTTTTTGAAAATAATTTGGGGACCCCCTAAAATAATTTGGCGACCCCCCCGAGGGGTCGCGACCCACGGGTTGAGAACCCCTGGCTTAAAGGACAACTTTAGTTTTTTTGTGTGTTTTAGGCTGTTATTAGAGAAAGTAAAAAATTAGTGTTGTTTTCATTTGCTACTTTCTTTCGTTTTAGGGATTTTAGCTGTTTTTGACAGGGCAGGGGCATTCGAGCATGGGGCTAAATATGTATTTCTTTACAAAATGTTATAGCGATTTATTATTTTATTATTTACTATAGTCCTACTAGACCCCAAGAAATTACATCTGGTCAAAACAGGATCACAGGATGTACTGAATGTGTCAAACTGACATATTGAGCCTATGACACACAGTGTGGCTTCCCCCCAGTATAGATTACCATTATTCAGTAGATCCTGTGAACTTTTGTGGCCAGATGTAATTTATTGGGGTCTAGTAGGACTATAGTAAATGATAAAAAAAGAAATCGCTATCAAATAAAAAAATTACATATTTAGCCCCATGCTCGAATGCTCCCGCCCCCCTGTCAAAAACAGCTAAAATCTCTAAAGCGAAAGAAAGCAGCAAATGACAAAAATGTAACACTCATATTTTACTTTCTCTAATAACCTAAAACATGAACCTTGGTTGAAAAAAACTAAAGTTGTCCTTTAACAATCTATGTAAAAGATTTCCATGGCATAGCTCTGGATCTGTACATCTGTAAATTGGTCTGTGAGTCTGTGAATCTGTCTGCCTGTGTGTCTGGGGCAAATCTCACAAACTACTGTAGCGATCAAATCTCACAAACTACTGTAGAGATCAAATCTCACAAACTACTGTAGTGATCAGCACCAAATGTCTTGTTCACGCTCAAGTATTTTTCCACACTTGTGGAATGTTTCAGTTTTGTAAAGAGTAAGAAAGTGCAGACGCTAAGCTTTCAAATACTTGATTGAAAGTTGTTAAGCACTTAAACACAATAGGCCTACTTAGTGAACTCTGTAGTGAAAGTTCTTAAAAAGGTTGAAATGACGACAACAAGTATGAAATAACAAAGTTTACCGACTTCTCTTGCAGTAGAAAAATACAAAACAAACGTGGATACAAAATGTGGTAAAGGTTTCAATTATTTATGTGGATTCTGTCGGTCATGTTGCATCAAGAATCATGTCAACATGCACTAGTCTGTGTACGTTCATTCTAGGTTGTAAGATCACACTAAGTGAACATGAATTCCGTTGCCGGTTTACTCCTTCACAATAAAAGTGCCAAAACGTATTTTCTCTTATACCAAATAAAGAACAATAAATCCACAACAAATATATTCAAGCATGCAGTGAACAACAATAATAATACGTCTTTCAAATAACTCGGTTTTCTCTTTTTAACTGTTACTGTAAATAGTGCAATTATCTTTAGACTGTTTTTAATACTATTTCAATTAACTTCTTTTTAACTCAACATGAAATGAATCACAACATTTACTTATTCTTATTGTAGGTCAATATGAAATGAACGGTACTTAAACACTCTATACTTAGTGAACTAACCCTCTGTACTTAAGCTATCAGCTATATAACTTGAATTAACTTGCCATATGGTTAAATGTTTTATAAGACCATCGATTCATCCGCTATAGCTCATTTTGGAAACGTCTGAGTTTAACGAGACACACTGCTGTCTTGTTAAACCTAGCTGGGCGAATAACCTAGCGTCATCAGAGTTATAGCTCTGTGTAAACGCTAATGTTAATGTTCACTGCATACAAGCAAGTTACATGACCACGCAATGTTACAGTCCACTGTATACAGGCTATTTGGTTTCCAAAATGCTTAGTATTGTAGCGGCGTGTAGCCGACGTCCACGCCTCATTGTTATTATGTGCCCAAAATAACAGATCTTTAAGCTGTCGACACGCCATGAGTGGCACATGGATGGCTTGTATGTCTGTTCTTTTGGATAAGCGACACACATTACGCGTTCTGCTATGTATCTGGGTTTGAGAGGCAATGATTAATGTAAATGTACAGTAGTTAACTAGGTTATAGCCAAGTTGGCAGAGGCAGTTGTTATAACATTGTAGCTCTGTTCGGGACTGTTGCACAACGGTGAATGATGAAAAGGTTGCACTTTGCGAACGGGGACAATAATGGACATAACTGCATCACTTCAGAGGAAACTAAAGGGAGTTGCTACTTCTTCAGAGATGTTTTCCTACTCACCCCTGGCTAGAATCCATTAGAATGGTAGAAATGGAATATTAACAGCCAATGTGAGTTACATAAATCCTTTATTTCGGCGACTATTAGTCCGTTCTCTCACACACTCACTCGGTAACATAACAATTGAACCACGGCCCCGGGTGCCTCACACATTTTTTTAGATGGGTGTTTCTTCAGGAACAATATTTACTAGTTTGCCATTGTTGAACAAACTCCCACTGTACCATCGACAGGCAGCCTCTGTAGACATTTTTAAAGCACAGCTCAAGACCCACTTCTACATTCTTGCTTTTAATTGATCTTTTAATTTCTTTGTTATTCATGTCCTCACTGTATTGCATTATTTGTTTTGCTTTTCTTTTCTTTCTTTCTCCATTGCTCTGTAAAGCACTTTGAGCTGCATTTCATGTCATGAAAGGTGCTATACAAATAAAGTTGTATTATTATTATTATTCTGGGTGCCTGCCATGCAATGGCAGAAACACAGGTTGAAATCCGCAACACATACTTAATCGTAATAATCAAGACGCAAAAGTTTGACCTCTATGGCCGGCCGCACGGTTTACCAAAGCCCCACAATATATACATCAAAACGTGCGGCTCGGGAATGGTGTGCTTGTGCTTTTCTTTCCGTTTCGTGTTACCGTGCCGACGTAATTCGCAATAAACGACCCGAAAAATGCCCCATTCAAAGTCAATGGGGAAACGTGGGGAAAAACAGAAAACGACACGTTACTTTGGAGCCACATTACTCTGGCATACTGTTACGTAGAAACACGATTTAAACGTCAAACAGCACACGAGGCCATCGACTTTGTCGTGGTTCAGACGGAATTTGATTATGTTGCACGGTTTGTCTGCTATCGCAGTTCAAATTGTGTGTGGTCTGAGCAATAATCTCGTATCGCACGCCCTAGACTCTAGGGCGTGCGACACTCTAGGGCCTAGAGTGTCGCACGCCCTAGAACGAGGGCCTGGTCAGAGTGCTGAGGCATTGTGAAGACTATACCGAAATTCTCCGAACAAATCGTCCTCACGGCCAAAACATTCACTTTACATGCATGGGTTTCGGTAATTATATAGCCACACTCGTCCTCTTTCACCCAATGTCACAACCATAGCCCAGATACATACAGTATGTGAATTCTTAACTCGCTCTTATAACCACGTTTTTTATCGTACCAATACCACGATCGCACACGGCGTACCTCAATGCCTCGGGTCACTCACGGCGAAAACAAGAATCGCATTCGACTTTTACTTTTTGCGATAGAGCAATTTGTTCGGACATACGTTCTCTCGTTGAGACAGTCAGTGTGCTTTTAACTTTCAATAGTGGTTTCATTTGCATAGACTAGCTCAGGTTAAAATGATACTTTGTTAATGATTCAAGGTCAAGTTGACCACCTCTCACACACGCACACACAGATGCACATGCACGCACATGCACACACGTGCACGCACACACACACATTGAAAGTCAATGGAGAGAAACGGGGAAACACGTAACTCTGTCATTTCTCAACCGTTTCGGACGTGGGGCGGCTCGCCGGAACCGGGCCGTCCCCCTGGGCGCATTCCTGTGGGTAACCAAATGGACCCTTACAGGTCTGTCACTGTGAGAGTGTAACACATGTAACCAAATGGACCCTTACAGGTCTGTCACTGTGAGAGTGTAATACATGTAACCAAATGGACCCTTACAGGTCTGTCACTGTGAGAGTTTGACACTTGTAACTAAATGGACCCTTACAGGTCTGTAACAATGAGAGTTTGACACTTGTAACCAAATGGACCCTTACAGGTCTGTAACAATGAGAGTTTGACACTTGTAACCAAATGGACCCTTACAGGTCTGTAACAATGAGAGTTTGACACATGTAACCAAATGGACCCTTACAGGTCTGTCACTGTGAGAGTGTAACACATGTAACCAAATGGACCCTTACAGGTCTGTCACTGTGAGAGTTTGACACTTGTAACCAAATGGACCCTTACAGGTCTGTAACAATGAGAGTTTGACACTTGTAACCAAATGGACCCTTACAGGTCTGTAACAATGAGAGGTTAACACTTGGAACCAAATGGACCCTTACAGGTCTGTAACTCTGAGAGTATATACATGTAACCAAATGGACCCTGACAGGGCTGTAACGCTGAGAGGTCAACACTTGTAAACAAATGGAACCAAATGGACCCTTACAGCTCTGTAACTCTGAGAGTGTGACACATGGAACCAAATGGACCCTTACAGCTTTGTAACTCTGAGAATATGACACATGGAACCAAATGGACCCTTACAGCTCTGTAACTCTGATAATATGACACATGGAACCAAATGGACCCTTACAGGTCTGTAACTCTGAGAATATGACACATGGAACCAAATGGACCCTTACAGCTCTGTAACTCTGAGAGTATATACATGTAACCAAATGGACCTTTACAGCGCTGTAACTCTGAGAGTATATGTAACCAAATGGACCGTTACAGGGTCCAATGTCATCAAATGGTGGTCCGTGGCTCAAATGGGTCTGAGAGGCTAAATGTCATCAAATGGTGGTCCGTGGCTCAAATGGGTCTGAGAGGCTAAATGTCATCAAATGGTGGTCCGTGGCTCAAATGCTGCACAGACTTGGCGAGCTGCAGGCACCCAGTCAAATTTCTTGAAATTTGTTTCTAGTTATTATTATTATTATTGTTATTGTACAGTGAACATATAGTCAAGGAATAGTATCAGTATAATCTGTATAATCTGGGAATACATTTCTTACCAAGAATTTTCTTCACCAATGTTTTTGTAAAGGTGTCTACTAACATATCCCACATTGGTTTATATTCAACCACCCTAGGGGAATTTTTGACAGCTGCTGAAAGTTGGGGTACCATCAACAGCCAATATATGGCAAAATGTTCTAAATTTCATTATGCTTTAAATAGCATGTGACGTGTCTAACTAGGTGGTTTTCATCATTCTGAATCCATTCCAAGCATTAGTTGTGCACGGAAAGCAATCCTTGGGCTAAAAATGCCATAGACGCTTGCCCAAATGTGCTGACTTCATCACATTTGTGATGACGGCTATGGCCATGTTTAGCCCAAGGACTGTTTTTCGTGCAAAACTAATGCTTCGAATGGATTCAGAATGATGAAAACCCCCTAGTTTGACACGTCACATGCTACTTAAGGCATAATGAAATTTAGAACATTTTGCCTTATAGGCTAATGGTTGCATGGTACCCCAATTTTCAGCAGCTGTCAAAACCCCTGGTTCACAGCATATATCTCTCTATGGAGAATAACATGGGGTCATCTTAAAATCGTCTCATATAAAAATTATGGTACAAACTGTCCTGAAGATATTGTCTGGGAGGTGTCTCTGTATCGTTTATGACAGTCAGTCACTCATTTGATACAGTCTGTTTCTAGCGAAAATTTAACTAATTTGGCAGCAGTAACATCAGTCAGTTGATTCTTCATATCCATATGAGTGAAACGGCCGGGATGATTTGTTTATTTTTCAAACACAGTTCTTATATGATGCGATCTAATATCCCCCTATGGGGATTACAATGCAAATAAAAAGTACCTGTGGACTTTGCACCCTCTACCGATATTGATGTCAGACTTTGGTGCTCAATTGTGGCAGTCCTACAGAACAGAAAATATTAAAGAAAGGAAGAGCACATGTATGAAACTTACTGAGGTGTGGTTGGTCTTCAGCTTCCTGTTTAATAGAGATGTCTTCAGCGTCCTGTTTAATAGAGATATCTTCAGGTTCCTGTTTAATAGAAATGTATTCAGCTTCCTTAATAGAAATGTCTTCAGCTTCCTGTTTAATAGAAATGTCTTCAGCTTCCTGTTTAATAGAGATGTCTTCAGCTTCCTGTTTAATAGAAATGTCTTCGGCTTCCTGTTTAATAGAGATGTCTCCAGCTTCCTGTTTAATAGCGATGTCTTCAGCTTCCTGTTTAATAGAGATGTCTCCAGCTTCCTGTTTAATAGAGATGTCTTCAGCTTCCTGTTTAATAGAGATGTCTTCAGCTTCCTGTTTAATAGAGATATCTCCAGGTTCCTGTTTATTAGAGATGTCTTCAGCTTCCTGTTTAATAGAAACGTCCCTGGCTGAGTCGGGAGAGTTCATCTCCACCTGGGAGTGATGCATCATGGGTATTGTAGTTATTATGAGTCTGGAGAGTTCATCTTCACCTGCAGTCTGGACTCCAAACACTGATCTGAAATCAAGTGAATAAGGAAGGACTTTAATAACTGGAGACCTAGTGGTGTTCGCCCAACTCTCCATCATGTGAATCTGGAGGTGTGTGTGTGTGTGTGTGTGTGTGTGTGTGTGTGTGTGTGTGTGTGTGTGTGTGTGTGTGTGTGTGTGTGTGTGTGTGTGTCACATGGTCATATGGGATAGGCGTCATAAGGCGTCATGTGGCATGGAGTGAGTTTAATGGTCATAGTTGCAACATGCAGCTGAGTGAGAAGGCACATTAAAGGCAGATTCACAGCTGGAGGACAATTCTACAATTAGTCCATAGGCCCAGACCAGAATTTTCTCTAGTGAGGGACATTCAAGGTGGCAAATGCTATCATGTTTTTTTGAAAAGGTCTATAGCCCTAGATAATATTTCAACATGATAGCAGTTCCCAAGTGGTAGCTTAGTTGCAGTTATCAGCCTTCAAAGACACCAACCATAGATTCACAGAATGAAAAATCGCCTATCTGTTTTTTGAATAAAACATTTCATACAGAGGAAAACATGAAGAATCATCTGTCTTTCACTCACTTTAATCAATGAACATCATCATAATCATCACTGCCATAGTGTCATATCAATATCAATTCTTCAGTATTCATAATCTTCATCATTATCACATAATCAGTTTCACTTTATCCTCCTCCTCTTCCTTCTGATTGCTGCAGGTTTGTATTAGCTTGCATATTTCTGCGCACTTTAATTTGTTGGCAAGGCAGGAGCAATCTGGAAGCTTTCAGGTCATAAGTTCCAGCATGGCCATTTGTGCTGGTGGCCCCCGCATCCAGTCTAAAATCAGCATACCTATAAGACTAATTTATGTCATCCATATCAGTTAAGAGCCCAAATGACTATGAATTTGGAGTGTGTCTTGAGTGTATAGGGTTTGATGAGGTCAGATCAACATATGGATCCTGGAATGTCAGAACGGGTCAGCTCCATATGGAGATCTAATGGTAGCAGCGGGGGAAATGTCTTGAGTGTACAGGGTTTAATGAGGGCCCAGGTAGGGCCGGGCCTTAATTTTACGGGCCTGTTGAGAACTCTAGTTTTCGCGGGCTGCTGGGCGCGGCTGCACTAATAACTTTGGGTGGGCCGTCTAGAGTTTGAATGGACAGGTATCAGTCAAAAGGGAGACCCCATCGAAGAGGAAGGATGGATGGGGAAGGATCAACATATGGAATGTCAGAAAAGGTCAGCTCCATATGGAGATCTAAGGGTTTGAGGTTTGAGGCTCCATATATGCAGATCTAGGTGATGATCCAATCTTCTCCATGTATGGCTACCCAGGGTTTGATGGGGACAAGGTGTGACCGACTGACGGCCATATATGGTGGTGTGATGTGTCACGAGGCGTGAGGGACTGACGGCCATATATGATGGTGTGATGTCACGAGGCATGATGGATCATATGGAGGCGTCACTGGTGGAGCGACGGAATGGTTTTGCAGGTATTCATAGTAATCTGCGACCTACAGTCGCAATCAGTGGACTTGAGCTAGAGTTTTGTACCAAATGCTATCATGTCTCAAAGTACTTATATGGACCCAACAAACAAAATGGTAGCAAAGAGATTTTGCCACCAAAAATGTCCCTCACTTCTGGTCTGGCCCATGGACTAAATGTCTTCTACATGAGTTGTCTGAAAAACCTGTTTCCAAGTCAGTGGTTCTCAATCTCAAACTATTTCTTGTCAACTAGATATTTGCCTGGGTCCCAAACTAGTGAAAATAGCCGATCTACAAGCTCACAACAAATTTCTTCATGAGATTACTGAAAATCTTTGGATTTTGTTATTAATTCATGAAAAATGTTGCTTTTTTGGGGAATGTTTTTCTTTTTTAATATATTTTGAAATAGTAGCCTAATCATTCAAAACAAAACGAAGGAAACAGAAAATAAAGGGACAAATACAAATATTTGACCTTTATTTAACCAGTAAAAACCACATTGAGACTGAAGTCTCTTTTACACAGTGTGAACTGGCCAAGAGAAGAGGAGACATCAGTGACACAGCTCTGCCAGTAACAATAAATACACGACAAAAACAGGACAAACATACAATGCTCATAAATACAGAACCCACTACAGAAGAAGCTCAAAGGGAGAACAGGAATGTATAGTAACACAAGCAATAAAGAAAAAATAAGCAACGAAATTTGCTAGTAAACTAAAAAGCAAGAGAACATTTGCTATACGTCAAAGCAGAAGCAGTGTTTGGTTAGTGTGCCCATGGCAATCCTTTTAACAGTCCCTAGACCACTGATTCCCAAACAGTTTATTTGGCTCTAGACCCATAAAAGATATGATACGTTACGTTATTCTCTCTCTCTCTCTCTCTCTCTCTCTCTCTCTCTCTCTCTCTCTCTCTCTCTCTCTCTCGCAACAGTACAACCCACTGATGTAACATTATGGTTACATTAATAATAGTGATGAATGCAACAAAACAATATTGTAACGTTTAGCACCCTGAGCTGGAATAGAACCCCGATCTCCAACTCAGCATAGCAGGCAGGCAACAAGCTACGTAGGCAAGAGAGCTATAGCTCCCTTTAGAGGAGCGACTTGTCTTACAATATTATTACGCTGCTACTATTAACTACTGCTTCTTTACAATCACATAACAAACTACAAATATTATTACTGCTGCAGTGCTGCTAGTATTAACAAGGAGATATGAGTGAAATAGGCTACTCATCATGTTCCATGTGAAAATATTCACGAGTCAATAATATAAGTCTATAAATGTAGTGAAAACACAAATCAGTTCATCTTTTTTACCTGTAGCTGGGTTTCTTTCAGTGGTTGAGCTGCTAACAAACAAACGTCCTCCTGCTGCTTAACGACCACACTGTTTTCAAACCATACCTTTTACTTTTAATGTTATTATTAAAGTGTCAACAGTCCAGCGGGCGAACACGCATAAGGGTTGTGCACATGCGTACACTAGCGCTGCTGCTGGAGCGAGCACGGTGCACGTACCATAAAGGGTCACTAGGGGGAGCCATGGTACAGTGTAATACAGTGGAACAGCTATACTGTGATCTCATCAAAGTCTAACTTCACTAAATGCTTTTAAATATAAGCTTATAGAAACCATTTGATGCTTCAAATCTAACAATTTTTACTACAAATAGGCCTATGTATTTGTACTTTTTCAAAGCTGTGTACATCCATTGTTGTATTATTGATGTTGCCAAATAATTTATGATTCATTTGTATTTTTGTTGTTAAATGGGGTGAGATTAACCTTATCTCTATATTGCTTTTTGCAGACAATAAGCAAGTTTGTGACAAGGAGAAAATGAGAGGTCTGTCTTTTTAACAAATGAAAACAAACGCCAAAAATGAAACAAGAAACTCTGAGCAGTGAAAAAAAGACTTTAAACAGAGAGCATAACCAAGTTGAAATAGGTGTGTCAGAACAATGCAAAGTTAAAAATAGACAAAAGACAATAACCAAACAAAATCACTCATTCATTCAGGAGACTAGAGGACCCAGTATCGAGTGGCATATCTAGTGAATTTAATAGTGTTTAAAATCCAGCATAAATGCAGTGGTCGAAGCAAGTTCATCCACTGTCCACACGATAGAACCATTGCGCTGCTTATTTGGTAGACATTATAGTATAGGCTAGTAATAGACAGTGGTGTAAGAAAGGAAACTAAGTACATGTAGGCTACTTAAGTACAATTGTGAGGTATTTGTACTTTACTTGAGTGTTTCCACTTTTACTTCTACTCCACTACACATCAGAGCCAAAACGTGTTTACTCAATCCACTACATTGACTACAATAATTTGAAAACTCTAGTTACTTTGGAGATTTTAACTTTGATTAGAAAACACACATTAACCTGCACTTGTCTTCAACCCAATTACACATTTCGGCCATTTGAAAATAGCAGATCTACACGCTCACAATGTGGCGTGATGCGACGCATTGTGAGCTTGTAGATTCGGCCCTATAGCCACTTGCTCAAATGTGATGACCTCTTCACATTTGTGATGACGGCTATGGCTGTTTTTAGCCCAACTAGTGTTTTTCTTGCTAAACTAATGTTTGGAATGGATTCAGAATCATGAAAACCCCCTAGTTTGACACGTCACATGCTACTTAAAGCTAGAGATGTCTCGATACTGTATTGTTATCGGAAAATAATCGGTATCGGCCCTTATTTGTCATATTGGTTCATATCGTTATCGGCGGATATGCCAGTCTAACCACCAATCCGACACAGGGGTAGGGGTTGACACTATGGCAGGTAAATACAATTTTGGGGCATGTGGAGTTTGCTTTCGAGTTTCAAACTGCAAGTGCACATATGAGTGAGAAGTCTGCTATAAACACAACACGAAATATATAGCTAGAAACAACACGAGATCACAACCCTGTTGTCATAGAACGATCGTTTACGAACACGTTCATATTTTGGGGGAACGTCAACGGAACGTACTGTATTTCTGCATGATGAACGCATTCATTTCTGACGTGTGTGAACGTCACTTTCTCACATTCCACTTCGTTCAAGAGTGAGTGTTTCCATAGAGCCTTCCAGGCGAAACCTCCGTTAAAACACACCCTAAACAGGCCTCAATATCTAGCAGAAAACCCACAAATAAGCCCTTATATCCGACACAAATTAACTAATCTTTCTCAGCCGTACAATTTCACTGGAGCGTGCAGCGCGTATAGCTGCATGATGATCCAGTAATGCACACAGACAGCAGACACATACAGAACATGTCCCGACCCAAACACTGAGGAGGTAAACTAAACGTGTTGTCGTTTGATTCAACATTTTGAATGTTTCAATGTTTCAAACATATTTTTGCGTCCAACTGTCCATACATACATCTCCCTTCCTCCACAGAAGCACAGTAATGATTTATTCTTCGTCATGTGTTCCATGCTGAAAATAGCTGATCTACAAACTCACAACGTGTTGCGTCCGTGACGCGTTGTGAGCTTGTAGATCAGCTATTTTCAGCATGCGGAGATATGCAGGCTGTGAGAACTAAACTGAGAACTGAGCGCCTTCACAATAAAAGCATGCAGCTTTCACAAGTTCGCCAATAATAAAGACAAGGACAAATAATTAAGAATTCGGTGGCATTTCACATTGGAAAATAGGTATTTTTAATTAACTGAATTCATTTGGATAATAATCACTTTATTAATCCCAAAGGTTTTTTTTACCAATAGTCCTGTGATTTTATTCCACCCTAAAACATGATCATCAGTTCTTATTGTTATAATATAACAATAAGAACCTCCGTTAAATTATACCTCTTATATTATAAGGAGGTATAATTTTTTCAAAAAAGTGTACAGTATTTGTTAAAATGTTGTTTTTATGTGGGCACGCCCCCCAGTTCATTAAGTATGCCTGGTTTGCCTGGTGGGTGGTGATGGGTGGTGATCCACCTGAACTGAAGCCGCACCCACAGCTGTAGTTGTATGATAAAGGGGGAGGGGCTGATATTGTGGTGTCACTATATTACTGTTTATTTCATTGGCCCGTTTGACCGTCAAGGGTTCAGCCTCCAGGAAGAAACCCTAAATACAAAGTTAATACACCATTGCACATAAAAACGACTCCAGGGTGTCTAATGAAGTAGGCTACTGTCACCTCATAGACACATGAAAAACTGGAAAAGTACAAAAATTGTGGCATCTTTACGAAAAAAAAGAAGGAAAAAAAAACATGAACCATGGAACCATGACCTGAACTAGTTCATAAAAAAGTGAACATTCCCAACACTGCCTGCTTGTGCCGGTAATCCATGGCTACTTCGCTATCTTACCTCTCCTTGCTAACTAGCTTTACACTGGAAACTTACTGTTAAACCTTTCTTCCGAACGACTCCTTGGAACCATAACCTGATAAGTTATACTCTTCAGCTTAACATGAGCGTTGCATTCAGAGAAAAGTAATGGAGACGTTGAAGCATTCTTTGTTCGAGTCAGGCATATTTATTTATTCTCCGGTCCACTCATCTCACGGTGGCCAGCTCCTCTCTCTCTCGCAGACACAGACTGAACCTCATGGCTGGAGTCCTGGATGTAATAGCAGGCACACATGGAGAATGACCCTGCACACAATACCTTGCACTTGGGCGCCTCACTGTGGCACAAGCATAATACTACACATGAGTAAACAATATTGTACTCTGCATTTATACACGTCAACTGAGGACATACATAATACAGTATATTCACATTGTCACTCAACATGCTTTGTACTCTCAGCAGAAAAAAAGGATACAAAGTCATGTTTGGGGCCTATAGGCCTTAGCCATAGAAGCTAGCCTCTTGTCTTTTTTTTGCCTCCTCGAGGCCTATACTAAACCAAACATCTATCCACGCTATTGGCACTGCAGCCATATAATGTCAAGAAAGTAAGAAAACAAAATAAGTAGCTTGTCCAAAAATAAACAGAAAGATCCTCGAATGTTTTAGGCCAGTGGCTCTCATTTCATAGATGGAATCATAAACAAATGAAACAATGAATTAATCCATGGCGGTCGGAGATTTCCAATTAAAGTTCAATAGTACTTTAGACTATACTTTAGGGCTCAAGTGCAGAGCTCACTCATGCACGTCCTTCCTCGCCGACTTCTTCTTTTATCACTGCTGGTACACGTTGGACAGTTTGCTGGTGTATCGGGGGCTGCCCTAAGGTTCGACCTCCCATTAGTTCGACCAGATTGAGGTTGGTGAGGGATACGTTAAAACGACCGGATTAAGGTTGGTGAGGGATACGTTAAAACGACCGGCTTAAGGTTGGTGAGGAATACGTTAAAACAACCGGATTAACACATTCCGTACGTAGGACGTCTGGAAACGTCATAGGGAATCAAACCGTTCGGGGGCATACGACGTCTGTAGACGTCCTAGCGCATCCTCAATGATACCAGGTGGGAAAATAATATTCTGCATTTTTTCCTTTTTTTATTTTTTCAGTTCGACTTTCGGCCACCGTATGCTACACTCTCGGCTCATGTTAGCTCACCGTTGACTTAGCGGCAGAAATAATGCCTCGTCTCTCCTAATCCAGGGCGCTCTCCGTGGTCTTGAGCTGACGGATATACTAGCGCTTCATTTCTGCTCCTCATCCTTCTCTCCCGCAAAATATGAACGCTTTTTGGATCATATATCGTATAAATTAAAACGATAGCAATTACTGCTGTCAAAAATAACGCGTTAACGGCGTTAATCAATTGCGTTAATTAATTGCGTTAAAATATTTAACGCAATTAACGCATGCGCAGTCTTGACCCGCTGAAATCCCATACTTCCACTCACTGACGTCACCCACCGCGTCGCTCTAGTTCTGCAGTGGAAGGCGGGTGGTCTAAACAGTAAACACGACAATATGGAGCAAGAAGAAAAGGTTTCGCCTATGGATGGTTTTGTGTTTGCAAAGAACAAAGATGGAACAATAAATAAGCAAGCAGTCATTTGCACGCATTGCTCTAAGCAGTTTAGTTTTCACCGAAGCTGTTCAACCTTAAAGTACCATATCAACGCTAAACATGCATTTGTTGGGGCAGCTTCGGATGGCTTGCGTCAGACCAACCTGAATGAACACAGGGCACTAAGCAAGTCCACCTCCGATAAATTAACCAACACAATTGCAAAATGGGTTGCAATGGACTGTAGACCGATTAGCATTGTTGAAGACAAGGGCCTCGCTAATGTTTTGAAAGTTGCGACCCTCGACACATCCTACACACCACCAGCAAGAGGCACAATAATGACTAGAGTCCACGAGCTGTATGCAACCGAAAAAAAGAAAAAAGAAGAGGCTACAGCTCAAGCAGAATCTATCGCCCTGACAGGAGACCACTGGACGTCCGTGAGTAATACAAATTACCTGGGAGTAACTGCACATCAAATCACTGAGGCATGGGAATTGCAGTCTTTTGCACTAACTATAATGAAAACAGAAGAACGTCACTTTGCGGAGGCATGTGCAGAGCAGTTCCAAACTGTAGCACGCAAGTGGGACATTGAAAAAAAAGTTACAACCATAGGGACTGACAGTGCACGCAATATGATTGCTGCGGCTCGCATTCTACCGTACGATCACATTCCCTGTGTCGCTCACATCATACAGAGAAGCATCACCGTGAGTCTCGCTGACAGCGGATTTGTCGGCACGTTGGCCAAGTGTCGCAAAATTGTGGGCCACTTCAAGCACAGCCCAGCAAACGCAGCAGAGCTGACTGAAGAGCAACGGTCACTCGAATCGAAGGAGGAGGCACTTATCCAGGACGTATCAACGCGTTGGAATTCCACGTTGGAAATGGTCAAGCGCCTCGTCCGCAACAAAGCACCTGTAATCGCAACCCTGGATCTGCAGAACCATAAACTCGCTATGCTGACGGACGCAGAATGGGACAAACTCAAGAAACTGGAGACCCTTCTAGAGCCCTACCGGTAAGCCCGTCTTCAATCATCATAATGTGACCATTCATTGTAGTCTAAAATTAATTTTATCAAATGAATATTAAACGTTAATCTACTATTAAATGTAACAACTTGTGTTCAAGTAATTCACGTGTATTTCCACTCTCTCTCTGTGTGTGTGTGTGTGTGTGTGTGTGTGTGTGTGTGTGTGTGTGTGTGTGTGTGTGTGTCTCTCTCTCTCTCTCTCTGACGTGTGTGTGAGTGTGTGTCTGTCTCTCTCTGACGTGTGTGCGTGTGTGCTGCAGGTATGTCACTGAGCTTCTGGGTGGGGAGAAATACGTTTCCTGCTCTGTGGTACTACCAGCATTCTGCCACTTGCACCGTAAGATGGCAGTCTCTGATGAGGACCCTGCATATGTGGTGAAATTTAAAACAAAGATCATGGAAGACCTAGCCTCCCGCCAAATAAACATGAACAATGAATGGCTCAAGATTGCAACAGCACTGGATCCACGTTTTAAAGGCTTAAAGAGTGTGCCCAAGATGGAGAGAGAAGCGGTGTGGACCACACTTGGAGGCATGCTGCGTGAAGAACCACCCAGAGCATCTCCACACACTGAAGATGAGCCACCCAAGAAGAAAATTAGCCTTCTTCTGGAGATGGACTCTGATTCTGATTCAGAGGAAGATATGCAGCCTGACAGAGACATGCACAGGTACAGGGCAGAGCCCCCCATTAGCACGGAGAAATGCCCCTTGCAGTGGTGGGCATCTCATGCAGGAGCTCATGCCAAGCTGGCCCCACTGGCTCGCAAATATCTAGCCACTCCTGCAACCTCAGTCCCATGTGAGAGGCTCTTCTCGGTTGCAGGTCACATTGTGAACAAGAAAAGGGCAGCCTTGCTCTCAGAAAATGTGGACAAGTTGGTGTGCCTGAGCAACTGGCTGAAGCATGAGTAGATAAGAGGGCCACATGCATGTGTAGGCCATGTTGTGATGGCCATGTTCTTGTTCTTTCATGTACTGCACTGTTACAGAAAGAATGTTCCAATGTTTGCCTTAAGCTTATTTCTTATTTGTATTGATGCTCTGCGTCAAAGTAACGGAGCTCCTCTTTTTTTGTCTGCCTGAGAGCATATAGTTATTTAAGTTCTATAAACTGAAAATGTTATATGGATGAACCACAGTGCCTAGTGTAGGCTAGATTCAGAGACAGTTGATTGAGTACTGTTCCAAACCCCCATGCAAACAGTTCAAATTCTGTTCCTCTGTGTTAATAAGAAGAATAACACTGTTATTTGTTGATTTGTTAAATAAACAGAATACTACATAGGTATGTTAACAAATGTATATCCGCTTTCTGTCATTTATCTTTCCATTTCCACAACAATATACAGGAAAACATGGCATATTTTGGACATAGTTCGAATGGTGATTAATCATGATTAAATTAATTTTGAAGCTGTGATTAATCTGATTAAAATTTTTAATCATTTGACAGCCCTAATAGCAATGTAAGCTAGCAATGTAAAGCAAACTTTTTATCCGGATTGTTTCCGGGTCGTGGGTTTCAGAGTAAAAGCGGCCATGTCTTTCTGGCACCCCAGAGCTCCTATTTTGAAGGAATCCCGGCACTGATTGTGTTAGGGTGGTGAGGGATACGTTAAAACTACCGGATTAAGGTTGGTGAGGGGTGCGTTGCTCCTGTGCTTGCGGGTATGTTTAGGTTAGAGATAGGGTTAGTAATAGTAATGGTCGATCTAACGGGAGGTCGAACCAATGCCACGCTGCCGGTGTATCTTCAGACTACTTGAAGCAGTGAAACTCTTGTCACAATATTTACAGTGGAAAGGTTTTACTCCGGTGGACACGCTGGTGTCTCTTCAAGTGACCTGACCTACGGAAACTCTTGTCACAATGTTTACATTGGAAAGGTTTTTCTCCAGTGTGAACACGCTGGTGTGTCTTCAGACTAGTTGATTCACTGAAACTCTTGTCACAATGTTTACAGTGGAAAGGTTTTTCTCCAGTGTGGATATGCTGGTGTCTCTTCAGACTACTTGAAGCAGTGAAACTCTTGTCACAATGTTTACAGTGGAAAGGTTTTTCTCCAGTGTGGATATGCTGGTGTGCCTTCAGATGAACTGAGACACGGAAACTCTTGTCACAATGTTTACAGTGGAAAGGTTTTTCTCCAGTGTGGATACGTTGGTGTGCCTTCAGATGACCTGAGACACGGAAACTCTTGTCACAATGTTTACATTGGAAAGGTTTTTCTCCAGTGTGGATACGTTGGTGTGTCTTCAGACTACTTGAAAGAGTGAAACTCTTGTCACAATGTTTACAGTGGAAAGGTTTTTCTCCAGTGTGTCCACGCTGGTGTGCCTTCAGCCTACTTAAAAATCTGAAACTCTTGTCACAATGTTTACAGTGGAAAGGTTTTTCTCCAGTGTGGATATGCTGGTGTGGCTTCAGATGACCTGAGACACGGAAACTCTTGTCACAATGTTTACAGTGGAAAGGTTTTTCTCCAGTGTGGATATGCTGGTGTGCCTTCAGATGACCTGAGACACGGAAACTCTTGTCACAATGTTTACATTGGAAAGGTTTTTCTCCAGTGTGGATACGTTGGTGTGTCTTCAGACTACTTGAAAGAGTGAAACTCTTGTCACAATGTTTACAGTGGAAAGGTTTTTCTCCAGTGTGTCCACGCTGGTGTGCCTTCAGCCTACTTAAAAATCTGAAACTCTTGTCACAATGTTTACAGTGGAAAGGTTTTTCTCCAATGTGAACACGCTGGTGTGTCTTCAGACTACTTGATTCACTGAAACTCTTGTCACAATGTTCACAGATGTGGCTTTTATTACCTGTGAAAGTCAGCTGATGTGTCTGTACTTCTTCTAGTTCAGGTAAAGTCTTGGTAAATTGTTGATGACTGTAAGGTCTCGGTTCGTCAGTGTATCCTTGTTTCTGGCGGGTTGTAGAGTTGGTGATTTGTTGACAGGCTGCTGAGGTGATCTGTCCATTCCTCAGCTTTTGGCAGTAGAGGTCATTGTGACTCCTTCTGATGTGTCTATGGAGGAAGACCTGAGATGTCTTGGAAGACTTGGACCTCATTCCTGAGAGAGAGAGAGAGAGAGAGAGAGAGAGAGGCATGATACAAATGGTGAGACAGAGAACTCTAAAAGCCTCCATCATCAAACAAGCCCCGGGCACAGGGCTCGACGCTTAGCATTTTTCCAAGTAGAAAAATCTAGTAGCTCACAAATTATTTTAGGGGCACGATGAAAAGTTATCAAAAAACGTGTTTTTAAGGGGCGCTAGCCCCTCCTATATACAGCTTTTGTCCCCACACATCTCAAAATTTGCCATTAACAATGAAAGGGGAATTCAGGTTAAATGTCTGCTATATCACTCCCCACACATCTCAATATTTGCCATTGACAACTTTACGTCATATGTAAACGAGCAAATCAGCTAACCAATCACAGGCAACAGGCATTCTGATTGGCCAGTATGAGATGAAATGATGTATGATAAGAGCGACCCTCACTTCACACGGGTGTGATTTTTCTTTAATAAAGTGATATGAGGTAGGGGCGGGCAATATGGCGAAATATTATATCACAATATCTTTTCAGCAATTATCACAAAATATTGATCATATCATTGTCATGTGTTTTCATATAATCTATATCATCAATTTGTTTTTATGCTAATAGACTTTGTTTTTTTATGCAGATAGACGTGACATTCAGTGCAGCAGGGCATGCTGCTCGATGGTGAATTAGTATTGTAACATTCTCCTTGGCTTTGACTGCTTCAGTTCAGACAGAACATGGGACATATCAGCTACAGTAGAGTAGACTACTGACTTACTAAGCTGAGGCGGCGGCGCACACGAGTTGCAGCGGCTACTCCAGCTCATGTTGCTTATTGTATTGTGCTTATTGTAACTTTGTCAGTATGCGTCCTTTATACAGAGACAACGCTTGCAAACATGTGTATGATAGACAGTCTCTGTTGCATATACAGTAGGTAGATTGCTCATTCAAGCCCATATGAGCGTCCCAGTGGAAGCATTAACGCGACTCGGGTTGCTACGCCGACCAGCTACAACGGCATCGCATGTCTCTATTGTCGGGGCGAGGATGCGCCGTAAGCGGCGTGAGAGAGCCCATAAGCGCAGTAAGCGCAGAGGTGTCAACGTCAGGCTAAAAGCTAGCCCACACCGACTGGCTGTACTGTCAATCCTGCTGGCGAATGTACGCTCCCTGGATGCACAACTGGACGAGCTGAAACTACGGGTGGCTGCTCGGCGCGAGATAAAGGACTGCTGTGCTTACGTGTTCACGGAAACATGGCTAAATGATCGCATCCCAGACACGGCTGTTCAGCTGGATGGATTCTCACTCCACAGAGCTGACAGGGTGACGTCACTCTCTGGGAAGACCAAGGGAGGCGGAGTCTGTGTTTACATCAACACAGCCTGGTGCCAGGATGCTGTGACTGTCTCTAAGCACTGCTCAGAACGAGCTGAGTTTTTACTCTTAAAGTGTTGACCATTTCATCTGTCGAGGGAGGTTACCAGTGTTTTCATGGTGGCTGTGTATATTCCCCCCAGTGCCAATACTAAGGAGGCAATGTATGAACTGCATGATGCTATCAGTAAGCAGCAGACTAGACATCCTGATTTACCAGCACATACATTTTGCAACCAGGGGAGAAAACATATTGGACAAGGCCTATACCAGCTCAAAGGGAGCATACAGGACATTTTCCCCTTCCTAAACTCCTCTGACCACACCTCTATCATGCTTACACCCACATACAGACCTCGGGTAAAACTGGTGAAACCAGTCAAGAAGCAGATTAGAGTGTGGCCAGAAGGGAGCACATCAGCCCTACAGGACTGTATGGAAACTACGGACTGGAAAATCTTCAGAGAAGCAGTTACCTACAATCATCAGACGGACCTGCAGGAGTATACAGAGGTTGTGATGGACTACATCAGCAAATGTACGGATGATGTAACAACAACCAAAACAATTACTGTGCGCTCCAACCAGAAACCGTGGATGACGGGAGAGGTTCGCTCTCTGTTGAGGACTCGAGATGCAGCCTTCAGGTCAGGGGACACGGTAGCCCTGAACATGGCTAGGAACGATCTGTCTCGGGGAATCAAGAGAGCGAAGAAACAGCACTCCAGGAGGATACATAACAACTTCACTGACACCAGTGACACTCGTCGCTTGTGGCAGGGGATCCAAGCCATCACAGGCTATAAACCTCCCCCACAGGTCTGTGACAGTGACCCCTCCCTCCCAAACCAGCTGAATGACTTATATGCACGATTTGAAGCCACAAACAACACCCCTGCTCAGAAAGCCATGCCACAGTCTGGTGGCAACAGGCTCTGTGTCTCACCCCTACCAGTGTGAGGAGAGTCCTGTCACAGGTTAACTCCCGAAAGGGACTGTGCGGAACAGTTGAAGGATGTCCTTACAGACATTTTTAACACATCCCTGCGTCAGGCTGTTGTCCCAAAATGCCTCAAATCTGCCACCACCAGTTCCAAAAAAGTGCCCCGTATCTTGCCTAAATGATTATCGCCCCATAGCACTGACACCCATCATTATGAATTGCTTTGAGAGGCTGGTCTTGGAGAACATCAAAAGGGCCCTGCCCCCCAACATGGACCCCCATCAGTATGCATACCGGGCCAACAGGTCCACTGACGATGCTGTGTCTACTGCCCTGCACTTGGCCCTTACACACCTGGACAAGAGAAATGCATACGTCAGAATGCTGTTCATCGACTTTTTAATACCATCATCCCCCAGCAGCTGATAGGGAAGCTGAGCACACTGGGTCTCAACACACCTCTCTGTAATTGGATTCTGGACTTCCTCACCTGCAGGCCGCAGTCAGTCAGAATAGGAGGACATAACTCTAGCACCATCACACTGAGTACTGGCTCCCCCCAGGGCTGTGTGCTCAGTCCACTCCTGTTCACCCTATTGACCCACGGCTGTTCTGCCAGGTCCAGCTCCAACCACATCATCAAATCATCAAGACGACACGACAGTGTGGAGAAACTGGCCATGTGGTGCAATGACAACAACCTGTCCTTAAATGTGGACAAGACCAAGGAGATGGTCATCAGAGGCCCTAGTGTGCACACCCCACTTACCATCAACGGTGCTGCTGTGGAAAGGGTACAAAGCACTAAGTTCCTGGGGGTGCATATTGCTGACGACCTAAAGTGGTCCACTAACATCTCAGCTATCACCAAGAAAGCCCAGAAACGCCTGTACTTTCTGCAGAGACTGAAAGAAGTGAACTCCCCCCCTCTATTATGACATCGTTCTACAGAGGAACCATCGAGAGCGCCCTGACGTACTGCATCACTGTCTGGTATGGGAACTGCACAGATGCCGACCGCAAGTCCCTACAGAGGATAGTGAGAGCAGCGGAGAAGATCACAAGTGTCCCCCTCCCCCCATAGCTGACATATACACAGACCGTTGTGTCAGGAAGGCCATGAGTATTATGAACGACCCCTCCCACCATCTCCTTGAACTCCTGCCATCTGGTAGGAGGTTCAAGAGCCTAGGAGGAAGCACCAGCAGGCTGTCCAACAGTTTCTTCCCCCAAACCATCAGGACACTGAATGCTCGCCACATATTGCCCCCAAGGCCAACATCCTGAGAGATGAATAGCACTTTACACATATGCACTTTGAATGCATCAGCACTTTCTCCTGCTAATGTTGTCTGCTTCTTTTACCTTTTAATGTTTTTTAAAAGGCTTTGCGTCTTTTTAATGTGTCTATTGTTTTTAAATGTGAAGCATCATGAGCCGTGGAGAACGGTATTTTGCTCCCCTGTATGCCCAGTGTATATTGTGGAAGTGACAATAAATCTGATTGATTGATTGAAGCTATAGTCTGCTACGCAGAAGGAGGTCGGACAAACTAAACCTCGGCGTGGTGGAAGGAGGTGGTTGGGGACAGATCTTTGCCTTTTTTTCGTTGCTCATTATGCAGGTCACACAATGGATGGGCATACTGATATGTATCCAGCCAGGTCAGTCATTCGTATTATCATTCACGCTGCGCACACGCTTTTGTAAGCAAACGCTAAGCAAGGGTTTTGATAGACATCAATCCGTCCACTCCATGTGCGTCCGCGCGTGCACTCTTTGCGTGCACGGCTGCACGCTGTTTTACCCATGTTGAGTTAAAAGTTATATCAAGTTAGGTTTGAACATTACAAACAAACTTTGCAAATAACTTTAGTATTCAACGTGTCGGGGTCCAAGCAACTCCTTCTGTGCTATCATGCTAATGCTATCCTGCTGCGTTCGCTCTGTCTTCTGTCTGTCGCTGCTGACAGCAGTAGTAGTGCACGGAGCAGCGACACAGGGAGGGGTGGGGCGGTGGGAGCAAAGGGGCATAGATCTTCAAATGAACGCCACATTGAGCCTCGACACGTTGTTAGCTTGTAGATCTGCTCTTTTTGGCGAACATCACCACCGTACTACAGAATATAAATGTAGGTATAGAACTGCGATATAGAATGTGCACTTGCTGTATCAGAGCCGTGTCTTGATCACGATTGAACGGTCAAAATCTGTAGTAAATTGAATTTTACAACTCACATTGTGCTATTTTTAGTAGCAAATGCGAGTACCTAGTCGCAATGTCGAGCCCTGCCCGTGGATGGGAGTCCTACGGCTCCTCTGTTATTCATTTAGTTTCTATTCATCATCATTCTATTTGCATTCATGCCAACTGCCAGGTGTTCCCCGGAATGACTGACCTCCTTGTTTCTCCTCCCAATCATCACTGTCTTCAGTCACTTCAGTGTCGGATTCAAGTTCAACTTCAACTTCAGAGCAGTGGGAACAGATGTCTTCATCACTATCTTCACTTTTCACTGCTAGTAATGTCAACGTTGACCCAACAGGTTCTTCTGGTCTTTGAAGTAGTTCCTCCTGTTCCTCTTTAAGCTCCTCCTGTTCCTCTTTAATGTGTGGAGGCTCTGGTTCCTCCTGGAGCAGACTGGAGCTCCTCTCTTGTTCAGGAGAAACGTCCTCTTTACACACAACCATGTGCAGGATGTCTAGGAGCAGAAACAACATGATGGTCAACACTGGATTCCTAAAATGTAAATCGATTATTCTCCCATCTTCCATGTACAAAATCTACCAAGATAAGATTTACTAAATCGTTACTAACTACAGGTTATTAATGTTGTTTTAACAAGACTTTAGCAAAACAAAAACAAAAAAGTAATATATTTAGTTACTTTAGGCCAAAATGTAATAATGGTGTTACAGCATTGTTTTTTTAATCATTACATTCTGCAACAATTTTTAAAAGAGTCATGCCACTCAGTGCGTTATGAAAGAGAAGCACTTCTGACAATGAAAGCTTGAAATGTGGACCGATGGTAGCTTAGTAATCTATATAAAAGATTTCCATGGCGTAGCTCTGGGTCTGTACATCTGTGTTACATAATGGGTCTGTTCCCGGCCTGAGGGGGTAAAACACAAAAAGGGGTTCCCGCCCAGAATGGGTTAAACACTCTATACTTAGTGAAATAACCCTCTGTACTTATAGTGAAAGTTCTTAAAAGAAACAAGTATGAAATAACAAAGTTTACCGACTTCTCTTGCAGTAGAAAAATACAAAACAAACGTGGATACAAAATGTGGCAAAGGTTTAAATTATTTACGTGGATTCTGTCGGTCATCAAGAATCATGTCAACATGCACTAGTCTGTGTACGTTCATTCTAGGTTGTAAGATCACATTAAGTGAACATGAATTTCGTTTCCGGTTTACTCTTTCACAATAAAAGTGTGAAAACGTATTTTCTCTTATACCAATTAAAGAACAATAAATCCACAACAAATACATGCAAGCATGCAGTGAACAACAATAATAATAAGTCTTTCAAATAACTCTGTTTTAACTGTAAATAGTACAATTCTCTTTAACTGTTACTGTAAATAGTGCAATTATTTTTAGACTGTTTTTAATACTAACTTATATTAACTATTATATTAACTATTAACTATTATATTAATATTAACTTCTTTTAAACTCTTACTCAACATGAAAAAATAAAAATAAAAATACTTATTCTTATTGTAGGTCAATATGAAATGAAATAAATCACAACGGTACTTAAACACTATACTTACTAGTGAACTAACCCTCTTTAATTAAACACCCCATACTTAGTGAACTTACCCTCTATCAGCTATATAACTTAAATTAACTTGCCATATGCTTAAATGTTTTATAAGACCATCAATTCATCCGCGATAGCTCATGTTAATGTTCGCTGCATACAAGCAAGTTGACCACGCAATGTTACAGTCCACTGTATACAGGCTTTGGTTTCCAAAATGCTTAGTATTGTAGCCGACGTCCATCGCTGCGCGGCGCGCCTCAGTGTTATTATGTGCCCAAAATAACAGATCTGCAAGCTGTCGACACGCCATGAGTGGCACATTGTCTCTTCTTTTGGATAGGCGATGCGCATTACACGTGCTGCTATGTATCTGGGTTTGAGAGGCAATGATTAATGTACAGTAGTACAGTAGTTAGTAGTACAGTAGTTAACTAGGTTATAGCCAAGTTGGCAGAGGCAGTTGTTATAACATTGTAGCTCTGTTCGGGACTGTTGCACCACGGTGAATGATGAAAAGGTTGCACAAGGTTGCGAACGGGGACAATAATGGACATAACTGCATAACTTCAGAGGAAACTAAAGGGAGCTGCTAGGAGATGTTTTCCTACTCACCCCTGGCTAGAATCCATTAGAATGTTAGAAATGGAATATTAACAGCCAATGTGAGTTACATAAATCCTTTATTTCGGCGACTATTAGTCCGTTCTCTCACACACTCTCTCACACACATCCCCTGGTTCACAGAAGATATCTCTCTATGGAGAATAACATGAAAATCGTCTCATATAAAATTGTGGTACAAACTGTCCTGAAGATATTGTCGGGGAGGTGTCTGTATAATTTATGACAGTCAGTCACTCATTTGATAGTCTGTTTCTAGCGAAAATGCTACTAATTTGGCAGCAGTAACATCAGACAGTTGATTCTTCATATCCATATGAGTGAAACGGCCGGGATGATTTGTTTATTTTTCAAACACAGTTCTTATATGAGGCGATCTAATATCCCCCTATGGGGATTACAATGCAAATAAAAAGTACATGAACCTGTGGCCTTCGCACCCTCTACCGATATTGATGTCAGACGTTGGTGCTCAATAGAGCGTTGCAGTCCCGCCATAGGGCCGGGGATCCCCGCGGACCCCCCCCTACCATGGACCAGGAAATGAATCCCAATGCATTTTTCCCATAGACATTTCAAAAAGTATTTATTTAAAGACGGTTACGCCGCGGACAAAGCCAACTCGAGTCGTGACAACTCATGACAACACAAACAATATTTTGGACCAAACAAATAATTACAAAGAAGAAAAACAACAAAAAAAGTGTTGTAACCTGCCGTTTTTTTCTTCTTTCTAATTATTTGTTAGGCCCAAAAAATTGTGTTTGTTGTCATGATTTGTCCCGACTCGAGTTGGCTTTGTCCGCGGCGTAAACGTCTTTAAATAAATACTTTCTGAAATGTCTATGAGGAAAATGAACGGAGAATCATTTCCTGGTCCATGGTAGGGGGCGGGACTGCGACGCTCTATAGTGGCAGCCCTACAGAACAGAACATATTAAAGAAAGGAAGAGCACATGTATGAAACTTACTGAGGTGTGGCTGGTCTTCAGCTTCCTGTTTAATAGAAATGTCTTCAGCTTCCTTTTTAATAGAGATGTCTTCAGCTTCCTGTTTAATAGAAACGTCTTCAGCTTCCTGTTTAAAAGAGATGTCTTCAGCTTCCTGTTTAATAGAGATGTCTTCAGCTTCCTGTTTAATAGAAATGTCTTCAGCTTCCTGTTTAATAGAAATGTCTTCAGCTTCCTGTTTAATAGAGATGTCTTCAGCTTCCTGTTTAATAGAGATGTCTTCCGCTTCCTGTTTAATAGAGATATCTCCAGGTTCCTGTTTAATAGAGATGTCTTCAGCTTCCTGTTTAATAGAGATGTCTTCAGCTTCCTGTTTAATAGAAACGTCCCTGGCTGAGTCTGGAGAGTTCATCTCCACCTGGGAGTGATGCATCATGGGTATTGTAGTTCTTATGAGTCTGGATAGTTCATCTTCACCTGCAGTCTGGACTCCAAACACTGATCTGAAATCAAGTGAATAAGGAAGGACTTTAATAACTGGAGACCTAGTGGTGTTAGCCCAACTCTCCATCATGTGAATCTGGAGGTGTGTGTGTGTGTGTGTGTGTGTGTGTGTGTGTGTGTGTGTGTGTGTGTGTGTGTGTGTGTGTGTGTGTGTGTGTGTGTGTGTGTGTGTGTGTGTGTCACATGGTCATATGGGATAGGCGTCATAAGGCGTCATGTGGCATGGAGTGAGTTTAATGGTCATAGTTGCAACATGCAGCTGAGTGAGAAGAAGGGGTTTAAGAGGTTTAGCCCTGAGGACGATTCTACAAATGTCTTCTACATGAGTTGTCTGAAAAACCTGTTTCCAAGTCAGTGGTTCAGAATCTCAAACTATTTCTTGTCAACAAGGACCCCAAACTAGTGAAAATAGCCGATCTACAAGCTCACAACAAATTTCTTCATGAGATTACTGGAAATCTTTGGATTTTGTTATTAATTCATGAAAAATGTTGCTTTTTGGGGGGAATGTTTTTTTTTCTTTTTTAATATATTTTGAAATAGTAATCATTAAAAACAAAACGTAGGAAACAAAAAAGAAAGGGACAAATACAAATACAGTAAATATAGCTGCAAGCAGCGATAAAGCGGGACCAAGATAGAAGAAGAACAATGCGCAATAAGAACAACATGCACAAATGAGACTGACGAGCTGAGTTGTCGGTACCGGGATTTGAACTCACAACCTCTTACTTACTTGACTCTTGAAGAGGGCGGTCGCATTACTTTTCTCTCTCTCTCCCTGTCTATTCTCACCTCTCTCCTCTCCCTGCTTCTACGTGTCTCCCTACACTGCCTCTCGTCTAAATCTCTGACTAAAAATGGAGTTAATTAGCTGGTCATTAAGTGCTTTCGACAAGATTTTTTCGGACAGACATTCCGGTGCGGGGGAGCCGACATGCCCACAGGGTTCTTTTCCTGCGGGTTATGTGAGAGACCCTTATTACCAGTCTTGGGGGATGTTATGTTTGACCGTGCTTTCCGTGGAGGATGTGAAAGACATATGGATAATTGGACTCATGGTGGCAGGCTTGGCGCTATCAGGCCTAGGCGGCAGTCTGATCTACCGGAAAATTTCGAGGGGAGCAGTCGACAACGTCGGAAGTGGGCCCAAGCTGCTCACCATGGTAACTGAACTGTGCAGAGTGACGGGAGGCCTCTCTGTGGCTATAGCTGAGCTCAATCGGAAGCAAGATTCCAACTTTGACAAACTTTCTGAGAGACTCATTGGCCTTGAGAGAAGATTAGAGATCTGCTTGGAGCGCCAAACTGCGATACAGGGGATGTTACTACGGGCAAAACTCGAGAAAGGTGATTCTGATTAAATAAAAATCCCTTTCTCGCCATAATCTGGAAAATAGGCTCATGGCGAATGCAGTGGAGAAGATCACGCGCACCCCCCCCCCACCTCCCCCCAACACACATCATCTGAAAGTGCTCCCGTCTGGGAACCAAGGCCACGCAGTCTGTACAGCTTGCTGTGTTATTCCTCTCACTATCTGGACTTTTGAGACAGCGCGACCTGGGATCCAAATCCGGGAGGACAGCTCAGGACACACAAACATTAACAATGAACTTAACGAACACTTCACACACACTCCTACACCACACGCCGCCCTCCCCCCACCCACCCCAAGCCCCACCCGCTGCTGTTCCGGCTGTGCTCCCTTTTTTTTTTCCCTACGCGCACGCAGCCCTTCCAACCTGAAGAGTGGCGTGCTGGTAGTGCTTTTTGATTGGTGCCCAGACCTACAACCCGCCCTGCCCCCCAACCAAGAACATTCTGTGCCTGCACGATACAATATAATTGTAATGTGATGTGATGTTTACACCCCTCCCCCCCTCCCTCTCTGTCAAGACCCCCACCCCAACTCTGCCCCCCCCCTATCCTTCTTTTTTCTTCTTTTCTTAATTTTTCTGATGCAAGTAAGCTGAGGGCAGCGCCGAAATATGGCTGCAGCTGTGTAGCTCAATTTGTTGTCACCTTCCCCTGTAACTACAATGAGTGTCTGCACAACCAAGTATTTCACCCACCTTACTTGTAATGTGATGTGACAAATAAACCTGATTCTGATTAAACCTGATTCTGATTATATTGTAAACAGTAAAACCATTCAGTGATTTGGTAACAAGAAGGTGTCCTCATTTTGGGCATGTCTTTATCCATTACTACAGTGTGTTATCACGCACAGTTAAAGTGTGTGTGTGTGTGTGTGTGTGTGTGTGCGTGTGTGCGTGGCTCCGTGCGTGTGTGTGTTAGGCAGACAATCGTTCATAACCATGGATTTGGATCGAAGATCATCTCTTTAGTTTTTGTGGAGTTTAACATAAGGTGGCTATCATCACACCAGCCTTTAAAGTTATTGATCTCACTGATATGGCCCACAGGGCGTTCAACAATATACACAAATGAGACTCACAGGCTGAGTTGTTGGTACCTGGATTTGAACCAACAATCTTGTGGTCCAAGGGTGAGACCTCTACTGACTGAGCTAGACAGAGACAATCTGTTACTCCATTGTTAACAGGAAAATCATTCAGTGTTAGTTCAGCATAAGTACTCAAACTTTAGTGTGTGTGTGTGTGCGCGCGCAATTTTCATTGGCTCATAAAAACTTCATTTTTTCACTTAACAAAAATGTGCTACGATTATTTCAAAAGTCAGAACACGGAAGTTGTCCGGCATGAGGAGACACATATGTGTATCAAAGTGTCATTGCCAACGGTCAAACGGTTCATGAGATATGCACGTTCAAAGTTTGCAAGTTTTGCATCAATTGAGTGCTATAGCGCCACCATTTGGCCAATCGTGATGGGCTTCGCATAGTCACCGTTTGGCATGGTCCTCTATCATGTTGACAAGTTTTGCGAAAACCGACTGCACGGTTCAGTCAGAACAGCTATTTTTGGCGGAAGGAGAAGGAGAAGAAGTACTGATCATATAATTCAAAATGGCGGGTGATCTAAAGGTCAGAGGTCAAAGGTCTGAACACGAAAGTTGTTCAGCATGAGGAGACGCATATGGGTATCAAAGTGTCATTGCCAACGGTCAAACGGTTCGTGAGCTATGCACGTTCAAAGTTAGCATTTTAAATTGAGCGCTATAGCGCCACCATTTGGCCAATCGTCTTGGGCTTCGCATATTCATCGTTTGGCATGGCCCTCTACCAGATTACAGCGTTTCGCGAAAACCGACTGCACCATTCAGTCAGAACAGCTATTTTTGGCGGAAGGAGAAGGAGAAGAAGAAAAAATATAGCTGCAAGCAGCGATAAAGCGGGACCAAGATAGAAGAAGAACAATGCGCAATAAGAACAATATGCAAAAATAAGACTGACAAGCTGAGTTGTCTGTACCAGGATTTGAACTCACAACCTTGTGGACCGAAGGCAGGAGCTCTACTGACTGAGCTACACAGAGACAATCAGTGACTACATTGTAAACAGCAAAACCATTCAGTGATTTGGTAACAAGAATGTGTGTCCTCATTTTGGGCATGTCTTTATCCATTACTACAGTGTGTTTTCACGCACAGTTAAAGTGTGTGTGTGCGTGTGCGTGTGCGTGTGCGTGCGCGCGTGCGTGCGTATCACACCAGTCTTTAAAGTTATTGATCTCACTGATATAGCCCACATATTCAACAATATGTACAAATAAGACTGACAAGCTAAGTTGTCAGTAGCTGGATTTGAACACACAACCTTGTGGTCCAAAGGCGAGAGCTCTACTGACTGAGCTAAATCTACACGGAGACAATCAGTGACTACAATGTAAACAGAAAAATTATTCAGTGTGTTTGATAACAATCGTGTGTCGTCGTTTTGGGGATGTCATTATCCATTACTACAGTGTGTTCGCTGTTCATGTTTTCACGTACAAAGTTCTCTTCAACTGGAATTTCGGATAATGGTCCATACATTGTGTGTAAAATGTTTCACGCAAATTGTTCAAAAAACCAGGCATAAAATCAGGTATTAGCATTCTTCAAACTGCTCAAAATGGAGAGAAAACTGAGGGCGGAGCTTACTTTTCAAAGTGACAGATGTGTTCCCCATGAGTCAAGGAACATATGGAAACAAGTGCCATGAATTTTGGCCAAACGAGGCATGAGTTATGACTGTTCAAAGGTTTCATTTTCAAATAATTGCCATAGCGCCCCCCTTTGACCAATTGGAGTAAGACTGGTTACAGGCCTATTTGGCATGACCCTCTACTATACTGTAAAGTGGCATAAGCAAATGACGCTTCATGTAGGTATTAGGGGCAGAAGAAGAAGTTTCACAAAACAGCAATTTTCATTGGCTCATAAAAACTTAATTTTTTCACTTAACAAAAATGTGCTACGATTATTTGTCCGTATAGGTCCAAAGTTCACGTATGTTCGGCATGAGGAGACACATATGTGTATCAAAGTGTCATTGCCAACGGTCAAACGGTTCATGAGCTATGCACGTTCAAAGTTAGCATTTTCAATTGAGCGCTATAGCGCCACCATTTGGACAATCGTCATGGGCTTCGCATAGTCACCGTTTGGCATGGCCCTCTACCAGACTACCG
The DNA here is from genome assembly GCF_951216825.1 of Electrona antarctica. Classification (NCBI taxonomy): domain Eukaryota; kingdom Metazoa; phylum Chordata; class Actinopteri; order Myctophiformes; family Myctophidae; genus Electrona; species Electrona antarctica. The sequence goes on from NW_027638347.1 coordinate 73,127, forward strand.
CGTTTCGCAAAAAACGACTTCACGGTTCAGTCAGAACAGCTAAACAGCAATTTTCATTGGCTCATAAAAACTTAATTTTTTCACTTAACAAAAATGTGCTACGATTATTTGTCCGTATAGGTCCAAAGTTCACGTATACACGTTTTCGTGCATTTTGAGCAAAGATTCTGGGAGGAGTTACATTTGAACTGTTTTTCATATAATTCAAAATGGCGGGTGATCTAAAGGTCAGAGGTCAAAAGTCAGAACACGGAAGTTGTTCGGCATGAGGAGACACATATGTGTATCAAAGTGTCATTGCCAACGGTCAAACGGTTCATGAGATATGCACGTTCAAAGTTTGCAAGTTTGCAAGTTTTGCATCAATTGAGTGTTATAGCGCCACCATTTGGCCAATCATGATGGGATTCGCATAGTAAAGTGACATAAGCATGTGTGTGTATTAGAGGCAGAAGAATAATTAGCATTTTCAATTGAGCGCTATAGCGCCACCATTTGGCCAATTGTCATGGGCTTCGCAGAGACACCGTTTGGCATGGCCCTCTACCATGTTGACAAGTTTCGCGAAAACCGACTGCACCGTTCAGTCAGAACTGCAACTTTTGGCGGAAGAAGGAGAAGAAAAATAAACACAAAAACAATAAGTGACCAAAGTCACTGCGTGACTTATTGGTCCCTTAAATATAGCTGCAAGCAGCGATAAAGCGGGACCAAGATAGAAGAAGAACAATGCGCAATAAGAACAACATGCACAAATGAGACTGACGAGCTGAGTTGTCGGTGCCGGGATTTGAACTTGCAACCTTGTGGACCGAAGGCGGGAGCTCTACTGACTGACCTACACAGAGACAATCAGTGACTATATTGTAAACAGTAAAACCATTCAGTGATTTGGTAACAAGAAGGTGTGTCCTCATTTTGGGCATGTCTTTATCCATTACTACAGTGTGTTATCACGCACAGTTAAAGTGTGTGTGTGTGTGTGTGTGTGTGTGTGCGTGCGTGCGTGCGTGCGTGCCTGCCTGCGTGCCTGCGTGCCTGCCTGCGTGCGTGCGTGCGTGCGTGTGTTAGGCAGACAATCGTTCATAACCATGGATTTGGATCGAAGATCATCTCTTTAGTTTTTGTGGAGTTTAACATAAGGTGGCTATTATCACACCAGTCTTTAAAGTTATTGATCTCACTGATATGGCCCACAGGGCATTCAACAATATGCACAAATGAGACTCACAGGCTGAGTTGTTGGTACCTGGATTTGAACCAACAATCTTGTGGTCCAAGGGTGAGATCTCTACTGACTGAGCTAGACAGAGACAATCTGTTACTCCATTGTTAACAGGAAAATCATTCAGTGTTAGTTCAGCATAAGTACTCAAACTTTAGTGTGTGTGTGTGTGCGCAATTTTTATTGGCTCATAAAAACTTCATTTTTTCACTTAGAAAAAATGTGCTACGATTATTTGTCCGTATAGGTCCAAAGTTCACGTGTAGAAGTTTTCGTGCATTTTGAGCAAAGATTCTGGGAGGAGTTACATTTGAACTGTTTTTCATATAATTTAAAATGGCGGGTGATCTAAAGGTCAGAGGTCAAAAGTCAGAAAACGAAAGTTGTTCGGCATGAGGAGACACATATGTGTATCAAAGTGTCATTGCCAACGGTCAAGCGGTTCATGAGATATGCATGTTCAAAGTTTGCAAGTTTGCAAGTTTTGCATCAATTGAGTGCTATAGCGCCACCATTTGGCCAATCGTGATGGGCTTCGCATAGTCACCGTTTGGCATGGTCCTCTATCATGTTGACAAGTTTTGTGAAAACCGACTGCACGGTTCAGTCAGAACAGCTATTTTTTGGCGGAAGGAGAAGGAGAAGATGTACTGATCATATAATTCAAAATGGCGGGTGATCTAAAGGTCAGAGGTCAAAAGTCAGAACAAGAAGTTGTTCAGCATGAGGAGACGCATATGGGTATCAAAGTGTCATTGCCAACGGTCAAACGGTTCATGAGCTATGCACGTTCAAAGTTAGCATTTTAAATTGAGCGCTATAGCGCCACCATTTGGCCAATCGTCTTGGGCTTCGCATATTCACCGTTTGGCATGGCCCTCTGCCAGATTACCGCGTTTCGCGAAAACCGACTGCACCATTCACTCAGAACAGCTATTTTTGGCGGAAGGAGAAGAAGAAGAAGGAGAAGAAAAAATATAGCTGCAAGCAGCGATAAAGCGGGACCAAGATAGAAGAAGAACAATGCGCAATAAGAACAACACGCACAAATGAGACCGACGAGCCGAGTTGTCGGTACCGGGATTTGAACTCACAACCTTGTGGACCGAAGGCGGGAGCTCTACTGACTGACCTACACAGAGACAATCAGTGACTACATTGTAAACAGTAAAACCATTCAATGATTTGGTAACAAGAAGGTGTGTCCTCATTTTGGGCATGTCTTTATCCATTACGACAGTGTGTTTTCACGCACAGTTAAAGTGTGTGTGTGTGTGTGTGTGTGTGTGTGTGTGTGTGAGTGCGTGCGTGCCTGCCTGCCTGCCTGCCTGCCTGCCTGCCTGCCTGCCTGCCTGCCTGCTTGCCTGCCTGCCTGCCTGCCTGCCTGCCTGCCTGCCTGCCTGCCCCTGCCTGCCTGCCTGCCTGCGTGCGTGCGTGCGTGCGTGCGTGCGTGCGTGCGTGCGTGCGTGCGTGCGTGGCTGCATGCGTGTGTGTGTTAGGCAGACAATCGTTCATAACCATGGATTTGGATTGAAGATCATCTCTTTAGTTTTTGTGGAGTTTAACATAAGGTGGCTATTATCACACCAGTCTTTAAAGTTATTGATCTCACTGATATGGCCCACAGGGCGTTCAACAATATGCACAAATGAGACTCACAGGCTGAGTTGTTGGTACCTGGATTTGAACCAACAACCTTGCGGTCCAAGGGCAAGAGCTCGACTGACTGAGCTACACGGAGACAATCAGTTACTCCATTGTTAACAGGAAAATCATTCAGTGTTAGTTCAGCATAAGTACTCAGACTTTTAGAAATTAGCAGATCTACATGCTCATAACATGTCCCGGTACGGTACGGTACGGTACAGTACGGTACAGTATGGTACAGTATGGTACAGTACAGTACAGTACAGTACAGTACAGTATGGTGCAGTACAGTACAGTACGGTATTACACATTGCACTTATTACACTATTACACTACTATTACACTATTACACTAAATACACTTATTAAAAAATTTGACTCAATACACTATTTCAATATTACACAAATTACACTATGAGACTTATTACACTATTTCAGTTACTAGTATCTCTATTATTGTGATGCCATGTCCTAGTGCCTGATGGGTCAAATGTAATCTACTTCAATATTTATATAGTTGAGTCATCACAAATCTTGCAGCACACAATGGATACACTGAGTTGTCTTTACCGGGATTTGAACACACAACCTTGTGGTCCAACGGCGAGAGCTCTACCAACTGAGCTATGCAGACACAGTCAGTTGACTCATTCTAAACAGTAACATCATTCAGTATAAACTTTAGTGTGTGTGTGTGTGTGTGTGCGTGCGCGCGCAATTTTCATTGGCTCATAAAAACTTCATTTTTTCACTTAGAAAAAATGTGCTACGATTATTTGTCCGTATATGTCCAAAGTTCACGTGTAGAAGTTTTCGTGCATTTTGAGCAAAGATTCTGGGAGACGTTACATTTTAACTGTTTTTCATATAATTCAAAATGGCGGGTGATCTAAAGGTCAGAGGTCAAAAGTCAGAACACGAAAGTTGTTCGGCATGAGGAGACACATATGTGTATCAAAGTGTCATTGCCAACGGTCAAACGGTTCATGAGATATGCACGTTCAAAGTTTGCAAGTTTGCAAGTTTTGCATCAATTGAGTGTTATAGCGCCACCATTTGGCCAATCATGATGGGATTCGCATAGTAAAGTGACATAAGCATGTGTGTGTATTAGAGGCAGAAGAATAATTTTCACAAAACAGCAATTTTCATTGGCTCATAAAAACTTCATTTTTTCACTTAACAAAAATGTGCTACGATTATTTGTCCGTATAGGTCCAAAGTTCACGTGTAGAAGTTTTCGTGCATTTTGAGCAAAGATTCTGGGAGGAGTTACATTTGAACTGTTTTTCAAATAATTCAAAATGGCGGGTGATCTAAAGGTCAGAGGTCAAAAGTCAGAACTCGGAAGTTGTTCGGCATGAGGAGACACATATGTGTATCAAAGTGTCATTGCCAACGGTCAAACGGTTCATGAGATATGCACGTTCAAAGTTTGCAAGTTTTGCAAGTTTTGCATCAATTGAGTGCTATAGCGCCACCATTTGGCCAATCATGATGGGCTTCACATAGTCACCGTTTGGCATGGTCCTCTATCATGTTGACAAGTTTTGCGCAAACCGACTGCACGGTTCAGTCAGAACAGCTATTTTTGGCGGAAGGAGAATAAAATAAAGTACTGATCATATAATTCAAAATGGCGGGTGATCTAAAGGTCAGAAGTCAAAAGTCAGAACACGAAAGTTGTTCAGCACGAGGAGACGCATATGGGTATCAAAGTGTCATTGCCAACGGTCAAACGGTTCATGAGCTATGCACGTTCAAAGTTAGCATTTTCAATTGAGCGCTATAGCGCCACCATTTGGCCAATCGTCTTGGGCGTCGCATATTCACCGTTTGGCATGGCCCTCTACCAGATTACCGCGTTTCGCGAAAACCGACTGCACCATTCAGTCAGAACAGCTATTTTTGGCGGAAGAAGAAGGAGAAGAAGAAGAAGAAGGAGAAGAAAAATAAACACAAAAACAAAGAGTGACCAAAGTCACTGCGTGACTTCTTGGTCCCTAAATATAGCTGCAAGCAGCGATAAAGCGGGACCAAGATAGAAGAAGAACAATCAATGCGCAATGAGAACAACATGCACAAATGAGACCGAAGAGCTGAGTTGTCGGTACCGGGATTTGAACTCGCAACCTTGTGGACCGAAGGCGGGAGCTCTACTGACTGACCTACACAGAGACAATCAGTGACTATATTGTAAACAGTAAAACCATTTAGTGATTTGGTAACAAGAAGGTGTGTCCTCATTTTAGGCATGTCTTGTGTGTGTGTGTGTGTGCGTGTGTGCGTGTGTGCGTGCGTGCGTGCGTGCGTGCGTGCGTGCGTGCCGGCCTGCCTGCCTGCCTGCCTGCCTGCCTGCCTGCCTGCCTGCCTGCCCCTGCCTGCCTGCCTGCGTGCGTGCGTGCGTGCGTGCGTGCGTGCGTGCGTGCGTGCGTGCGTGCGTGCGTGCGTGCGTGGCTGCCTGCCTGCCTGCCTGCCTGCCCCTGCCTGCCTGCGTGCGTGCGTGCGTGCGTGCGTGCGTGCGTGCGTGCGTGCGTGCGTGCGTGCGTGGCTGCATGCGTGTGTGTGTTAGGCAGACAATCGTTCATAACCATGGATTTGGATTGAAGATCATCTCTTTAGTTTTTGTGGTGTTTAACATAAGGTGGCTATTATCACACCAGTCTTTAAAGTTATTGATCTCACTGATATAGCCCACAGGGCGTTCAACAATATGTACAAATAAGTCTGACAAGCTGAGTTGTCAGTAGCTGGATTTGAACACACAACCTTGCGGTCCAAGGGCAAGAGCTCAACTGACTGAGCTACACGGAGACAATTAGATACTCCATTGTTAACAGGAAAATCATTCAGTGTTAGTTCAGCATAAGTACTCAAGCTTTGGTGTGTGTGTGTGTGTGTGTGTGCGTGCACGCGCAATTTTCATTGGCTCATAAAAACGTCATTTTTTCACTTAGAAAAACATGTGCTACGATTATTTGTCCGTATAGGTCCAAAGTTCACGTGTAGAAGTTTTCGTGCATTTTGAGCAAAGATTCTGGGAGGAGTTACATTTGAACTGTTTTTCATATAATTCAAAATGGCGGGTGATCTAAAGGTCAGAGGTCAAAAGTCAGAACACGAAAGTTGTTCGGCATGAGGAGACACATATGTGTATCAAAGTGTCATTGCCAACGGTCAAACGGCTCATGAGATATGCACGTTCAAAGTTTGCAAGTTTTGCATCAATTGAGTGCTATAGCGCCACCATTTGGCCAATCGTGATGGGCTTCGCATAGTAAAGTGACATAAGCATATGCGTGTATTAGAGGCAGAAGAATAATTTTCACAAAACAGCAATTTTTATTGGTTCATAAAAACTTCATTTTTTCACTTAGAAAAAATGTGCTACGATTATTTGTCCGTATCGGTCCAAAGTTCACGTGTAGAAGTTTTCGTGCATTTTGAGCAAAGATTCTGGGAGGAGTTACATTTGAACTGTTTTTCATATAATTCAAAATGGCGGGTGATCTAAAGGTCAGAGGTCAAAAGTCAGAACATGAAAGTTGTTCGGCATGAGGAGACACATATGTGTATCAAAGTGTCATTGCCAACGGTCAAACGGTTCATGAGATATGCACGTTCAAAGTTTGCAAGTTTGCAAGTTTTGCATCAATTGAGTGCTATAGCGCCACCATTTGGCCAATCATGATGGGCTTCGCATAGTCACCGTTTGGCATGGTCCTCTATCATGTTGACAAGTTTTGCGCAAACCGACTGCACGGTTCAGTCAGAACAGCTATTTTTGGCAGAAGGAGAATAAAATAAAGTACTGATCATATAATTCAAAATGGCGGGTGATCTAAAGGTCAGAGGTCAAAAGTCAGAACACGAAAGTTGTTCAGCACGAGGAGACGCATATGGGTATCAAAGTGTCATTGCCAACGGTCAAACGGTTCATGAGCTATGCACGTTCAAAGTTAGCATTTTCAATTGAGCGCTATAGCGCCACCATTTGGCCAATCGTCTTGGGCGTCGCATATTCACCGTTTGGCATGGCCCTCTACCAGATTACCGCGTTTCGCGAAAACCGACTGCACCATTCAGTCAGAACAGCTATTTTTGGCGGAAGAAGAAGGAGAAGAAGAAGAAGAAGGAGAAGAAAAATAAACACAAAAACAAAGAGTGACCAAAGTCACTGCGTGACTTCTTGGTCCCTAAATATAGCTGCAAGCAGCGATAAAGCGGGACCAAGATAGAAGAAGAACAATCAATGCGCAATGAGAACAACATGCACAAATGAGACCGAAGAGCTGAGTTGTCGGTACCGGGATTTGAACTCGCAACCTTGTGGACCGAAGGCGGGAGCTCTACTGACTGACCTACACAGAGACAATCAGTGACTATATTGTAAACAGTAAAACCATTTAGTGATTTGGTAACAAGAAGGTGTGTCCTCATTTTAGGCATGTCTTGTGTGTGTGTGTGTGTGCGTGTGTGCGTGTGTGCGTGCGTGCGTGCGTGCGTGCCGGCCTGCCTGCCTGCCTGCCTGCCTGCCTGCCTGCCTGCCCCTGCCTGCCTGCCTGCGTGCGTGCGTGCGTGCGTGCGTGCGTGCGTGCGTGCGTGCGTGCGTGCGTGCGTGCGTGGCTGCCTGCCTGCCTGCCTGCCTGCCTGCCTGCCTGCCCCTGCCTGCCTGCGTGCGTGCGTGCGTGCGTGCGTGCGTGCGTGCGTGCGTGCGTGCGTGGCTGCATGCGTGTGTGTGTTAGGCAGACAATCGTTCATAACCATGGATTTGGATTGAAGATCATCTCTTTAGTTTTTGTGGTGTTTAACATAAGGTGGCTATTATCACACCAGTCTTTAAAGTTATTGATCTCACTGATATAGCCCACAGGGCGTTCAACAATATGTACAAATAAGTCTGACAAGCTGAGTTGTCAGTAGCTGGATTTGAACACACAACCTTGCGGTCCAAGGGCAAGAGCTCAACTGACTGAGCTACACGGAGACAATTAGATACTCCATTGTTAACAGGAAAATCATTCAGTGTTAGTTCAGCATAAGTACTCAAGCTTTGGTGTGTGTGTGTGTGTGTGTGTGCGTGCACGCGGAATTTTCATTGGCTCATAAAAACGTCATTTTTTCACTTAGAAAAACATGTGCTACGATTATTTGTCCGTATAGGTCCAAAGTTCACGTGTAGAAGTTTTCGTGCATTTTGAGCAAAGATTCTGGGAGACGTTACATTTTAACTGTTTTTCATATAATTCAAAATGGCGGGTGATCTAAAGGTCAGAGGTCAAAAGTCAGAACACGAAAGTTGTTCGGCATGAGGAGACACATATGTGTATCAAAGTGTCATTGCCAACGGTCAAACGGTTCATGAGATATGCACGTTCAAAGTTTGCAAGTTTGCAAGTTTTGCATCAATTGAGTGTTATAGCGCCACCATTTGGCCAATCATGATGGGATTCGCATAGTAAAGTGACATAAGCATGTGTGTATTAGAGGCAGAAGAATAATTTTCACAAAACAGCAATTTTCATTGGCTCATAAAAACTTCATTTTTTCACTTAACAAAAATGTGCTACGATTATTTGTCCGTATAGGTCCAAAGTTCACGTGTAGAAGTTTTCGTGCATTTTGAGCAAAGATTCTGGGAGGAGTTACATTTGAACTGTTTTTCAAATAATTCAAAATGGCGGGTGATGTAAAGGTCAGAGGTCAAAAGTCAGAACTCGGAAGTTGTTCGGCATGAGGAGACACATATGTGTATCAAAGTGTCATTGCCAACGGTCAAACGGTTCATGAGATATGCACGTTCAAAGTTTGCAAGTTTTGCAAGTTTTGCATCAATTGAGTGCTATAGCGCCACCATTTGGCCAATCATGATGGGCTTCACATAGTCACCGTTTGGCATGGTCCTCTATCATGTTGACAAGTTTTGCGCAAACCGACTGCACGTTTCAGTCAGAACAGCTATTTTTGGCAGAAGGAGAATAAAATAAAGTACTGATCATATAATTCAAAATGGCGGGTGATCTAAAGGTCAGAGGTCAAAAGTCAGAACACGAAAGTTGTTCAGCACGAGGATACGCATATGGGTATCAAAGTGTCATTGCCAACGGTCAAACGGTTCATGAGCTATGCACGTTCAAAGTTAGCATTTTAAATTGAGCGCTATAGCGCCACCATTTGGCCAATCGTCTTGGGCGTCGCATATTCACCGTTTGGCATGGCCCTCTACCAGATTACCGCGTTTCGCGAAAACCGACTGCACCATTCAGTCAGAACAGCTATTTTTGGCGGAAGAAGAAGGAGAAGAAGAAGGAGAAGAAGGAGAAGAAAAATAAACACAAAAACAAAGAGTGACCAAAGTCACTGCGTGACTTCTTGGTCCCTAAATATAGCTGCAAGCAGCGATAAAGCGGGACCAAGATAGAAGAAGAACAATGCGCAATTAGAACAACATGCACAAATGAGACTGACAAGCTGAGTTGTCGGTGCCGTGATTTGAACTCGCAACCTTGTGGACCGAAGGCGGGAGCTATACTGACTGAGCTACACAGAGACAATGTGTGTGTGTGTGTGTGTGTGTGTGTGTGTGTGTGTGTGTGTGTGTGTGCGCGTGCGCGCGTGCGTGCGTGGCATGCGTGTGGCATGTGTGGCTGCATGCGTGTGTGTGCGCGTGCGTGGTGTGTGTGTGTGTGTGTGTGTGTGTGTGTGTGTGTGAGCGTGCGTGGCATGCGTGTGGCGTGCGTGCGTGCGTCAGACAATCGTTCATAACCATGGATTTGGATTGAAGATCATCTCTTTAGTTTTTGTGGTGTTTAACATAAGGTGGCTATTATAACACCAGTCTTTAAAGTTATTGATCTCACTGATATAGCCCACAGGGCGTTCAACAATATGTACAAATAAGACTGACAAGCTGAGTTGTCAGTAGCTGGATTTGAACACACAACCTTGCGGTCCAAGGGCAAGAGCTCAACTGACTGAGCTACACGGAGACAATCAGATACTCCATTGTTAACAGGAAAATCATTCAGTGTTAGTTCAGCATAAGTACTCAAACTTTGGTGTGTGTGTGTGTGTGTCTGTGTGCGTGCGCGCGCAATTTTCATTGGCTCATAAAAACGTCATTTTTTTCACTTAGAAAAAATGTGCTACGATTATTTGTCCGTATAGGTCCAAAGTTCACGTGTAGAAGTTTTCGTGCATTTTGAGCAAAGATTCTGGGAGGAGTTACATTTGAACTGTTTTTCATATAATTCAAAATGGCGGGTGATCTAAAGGTCAGAGGTCAAAAGTCAGAACACGAAAGTTGTTCGGCATGAGGAGACACATATGTGTATCAAAGTGTCATTGCCAACGGTCAAACGGTTCATGAGATATGCACGTTCAAAGTTTGCAAGTTTGCAAGTTTTGCATCAATTGAGTGCTATAGCGCCACCATTTGGCCAATCGTGATGGGCTTCGCATAGTTAAGTGACATAAGCATATGTGTGTATTAGAGGCAGAAGAAAAAAATTCACAAAACAGCAATTTTCATTGCTTCATAAAAACTTAATCTTTTCACTTAGAAAAAATGTGTTACGATTATTTGTCCGTATAGGTCCAAAGTTCACGTGTAGAAGTTTTCGTGCATTTTGAGCAAAGATTCTGGGAGGAGTTACATTTGAACTGTTTTTCATATAATTCAAAATGGCGGGTGATCTAAAGGTCAGAGGTCAAAAGTCAGAACACAAGAGTTGTTCGGCATGAGGTGACACATATGTGTATCAAAGTGTCATAGCTAACAGTCAAACGGTTCATGAGATATGCACGTTCAAAGTTTGCAAGTTTTGCACGTTTTGCATCAATTGAGTGCTATAGCGCCACCATTTGGCCAATCATGATGGGCTTCACATAGTCACCGTTTGGCATGGTCCTCTATCATGTTGACAAGTTTTGCGCAAACCGACTGCACGGTTCAGTCAGAACAGCTATTTTTGGCGGAAGGAGAATAAAATAAAGTACTGATCATATAATTCAAAATGGCGGGTGATCTAAAGGTCAGAGGTCAAAAGTCAGAACACGAAAGTTGTTCAGCACGAGGAGATGCATATGGGTATCAAAGTGTCATTGCCAACGGTCAAACGGTTCATGAGCTATGCACGTTCAAAGTTAGCATTTTCAATTGAGCGCTATAGCGCCACCATTTGGCCAATCGTCTTGGTCTTCGCATATTCACCGTTTGGCATGGCCCTCTACCAGATTACCGCGTTTCGCGAAAACCGACTGCACCATTCAGTCAGAACAGCTATTTTTGGCGGAAGGAGAAGAAGAAGGAGAAGGAGAAGAAAAATAAACACAAAAACAAAGAGTGACCAAAGTCACTGCGTGACTTCTTGGTCCCTAATAAACACAAAAACAAATATAGCTGCAAGCAGCGATAAAGCGGGACCAAGATAGAAGAAGAACAATGCGCAATTAGAACAACATGCACAAATGAGACTGACGAGCTGAGTTGTCGGTACCGGGATTTGAACTTGCAACCTTGTGGACCGAAGGCGGGAGCTCTACTGACTGACCTACACAGAGACAATCAGTGACTATATTGTAAACAGTAAAACCATTCAGTGATTTGGTAACAAAAAAGGTGTGTCCTCATTTTGGGCATGTCTTTATCCATTACTACAGTGTGTTATCACGCACAGTTAAAGTGTGTGTGTGTGCGTGCGTGCCTGCCTGCCTGCCTGCCTGCCTGCCTGCCTGCCTGCCTGCGTGCGTGCGTGTGTGTGTTAGGCAGACAATCGTTCATAACCATGGATTTGGATCGAAGATCATTCAGTGTTAGTTCAGCATAAGTACTCAAACTTTAGGGCATGTCTTTCCATTACTACAGTGTGTTTTCACGCACAGTTAAAGTGTGTGTGTGTGTGTGTGTGTGTGTGTGTGTGCGCGCGTGCGTGCGTGCGTGCGTGTGTGTGCGCGTGCGTGCGTGGCATGCGTGTGGCATGCGTGGCTGCGTGTGCGTGTGCGCGCGCGTGCGTGGCAGCGTGTGTGTGTGTGTGTGTGTGTGTGTGCGTGCGTGCGTGCGTGCGTGCGTGCGTGCGTGCGTGCGTGCGTGCGTGCGTGCGTGCGTGCGTGCGTGCGTGCGTGCGTGCGTGGCTGCATGCGTGTGTGTGTTAGGCAGACAATCGTTCATAACCATGGATTTGGATTGAAGATCATCTCTTTAGTTTTTGTGGTGTTTAACATAAGATGGCTATTATCAAACCAGTCTTTAAAGTTATTGATCTCACTGATATAGCCCACAGGGCGTTCAACAATATGTACAAATAAGACTGACAAGCTGAGTTGTCAGTAGCTGGATTTGAACACACAACCTTGCGGTCCAAGGGCAAGAGCTCGACTGACTGAGCTACACGGAGACAATCAGTTACTCCATTGTTAACAGGAAAATCATTCAGTGTTAGTTCAGCATAAGTACTCAAACTTTAGTGTGTGTGTGTGTGTGCGTGCGCGCGCAATTTTCATTGGCTCATAAAAACTTCATTTTTTCACTTAGAAAAAATGTGCTACGATTATTTGTCCGTATAGGTCCAAAGTTCACGTGTAGAAGTTTTCGTGCATTTTGAGCAAAGATTCTGGGAGGAGTTACATTTGAACTGTTTTTCATATAATTCAAAATGGCGGGTGATCTAAAGGTCAGAGGTCAAAAGTCAGAACACGAAAGTTGTTCGGCATGAGGAGACACATATGTGTATCAAAGTGTCATTGCCAACGGTCAAACGGTTCATGAGATATGCACATTCAAAGTTTGCAAGTTTTGCTTCAATTGAGTGCTATAGCGCCACCATTTGGCCAATCATGATGGGCTTCGCATAGTCACCGTTTGGCATGGCCCTCTATCATGTTGACAAGTTTTGCGAAAACCGACTGCACGGTTCAGTCAGAACAGCTATTTTTGGCGGAAGGAGAAGGACAAGAAGTACTGATCATATAATTCAAAATGGCGGGTGATCTAAAGGTCAGAGGTCAAAAGTCAGAACACAAAAGTTGTTCAGCATGAGGAGACGCATATGGGTATCTAAGTGTCATTGCCAACGGTCAAACGGTTCATGAGCTATGCACGTCCAAAGTTAGCATTTTCAATTGAGTGCTATAGCGCCACCATTTGGCCAATCGTCTTGGTCTTCGCATATTCACCGTTTGGCATGGCCCTCTACCAGATTACAGCGTTTCGCGAAAACCGACTGCACCATTCAGTCAGAACAGCTATTTTTGGCGGAAGAAGGAGAAGGAGAAGAAGGAGAAGGAGAAGTAAAATAAACACAAAAACAATAAGTGACCAAAGTCACTGCGTGACTTCTTGGTCCCTAATAAGTGACCAAAGTCACTACATGACTTCTTGGTCCCTAATAAGTGACCAAAGTCACTACGTGACTTCTTGGTCCCTAATAAACACAAAAACAATAAGTGACCAAAGTCACTGCGTGACTTCTTGGTCCCTAAAAACCACATTGAGACTGAAGTCTCTTTTACACCAAGAGAAGGCCAAGAGAAGAGGAGACATCAGTGACACAGCTCTGCCAGTAACAATAAATACACGACAAACATACAATGCTCATGAATACAGAACCCACTACAGAAGAAGATCAAAGGGAGAACAGGAATGTATAGTAACACAAGCAATAAAGACTAATAAATAAAAACTAAGCAACGAAATTTGCTAGTAAACTAAAAAGCAAGAGAACATTTGCTATATGTCAAAGCAGAAGCAGTGTTTGGTTAGTGTGCCCATGGCAATCCTTTTAACAGTCCCTAGACCACTGATTCCCAAACATTGTATTTGGCTCTAGACCCATAAAAGATATGATACGTTACGTTATATACTCTCTCTCTCTCTCTCTCTCTCTCTCTCTCTCTCTCTCTCTCTCTCTCTCTCTCTCTCTCTCTCTCTCTCTCTCTCTCTCTCTCTCTCTCTCTCTCTCTCTCTCTCTCTCTCTCTCTTGCAACAGTACAACCCACTGATGTAACGTTATGGTTACATTAATAATAGTGATGAATGCAACAAAACAATATTATAACGTTTAGCACCCTGAGCTGGAATCGCACCCCGATCTCCAACTCAGCATAGCAGGCAGGCAACAAGCTACGTAGGCAAGAGAGCTATAGATCCCTTTGGAGGAGCGACTTGTCTTACAATATTATTACGCTGCTACTATTAATTAACTACTGCTTCTTTACAATCACATAACAAACAAGCTACAATATTATTACTGCTGCAGTGCTGCTAGTATTAACAAGGAGATATGAGTGAAATAGGCTACTCATCATGTTCCATGTGAAAATATTCACGAGTCAATAATATAAGTCTATAAATGTAGTGAAAACACAAATCAGTTCATCTTTTTACCTGTAGCTGTGTTTCTTTCAGTGGTTGAGCTGCTAACAAACAAACGTCCTCCTGCTGCTTAACGACCACACTGTTTTCAAACCATACCTTTTACTTTTAATGTTATTATTAAAGTGTCAACAGTCCAGCGGGCGAACACGCATAAGGTTGTGCACATGCGTACACTAGCGCTGCTGCTGGAGCGAGCACGGTGCACGTACCATAAAGGGTCACTAGGGGGAGCCATGGTACAGTGTAATACAGTGGAACAGCTATACTGTGATCTCATCAGTCTAACTTCACTAAATAATTTTAAAAATAAGCTTATAGAAACCATTTAATGCTTCAAATCTAACAATTTTTACTACAAATAGGCCTATGTATTTGTACTTTTTCAAAGCTGTGTACATCCATTGTTGTATTATTGATGTTGCCAAATCATTTATGATTAATTTGTATTTTTGTTGTTAAATGGGGTGAGATTAACCTTATCTCTATATTGCTTTTTGCAGACAATAAGCAAGTTTGTGACAAGGAGAAAATGAGAGGTCTGTCTTTTTAACAAATGAAAACAAACGCCAAAAATGAAACAAGAAACTCTGAGCAGTGAAAAAAAAGGCTTTAAACAGAGAGCGTGTGTCAGAACAATGCAAAGTTAAAAATAGACAAAAGACAATAACCAAACAAAATCACTCATTCATTCAGGAGACTAGAGGACCCAGTATCGAGTGGCATATCTAGTGGCAAAGTGAATTTAATAGTGTTTAAAATCCAGCATAAATGCAGTGGTCGAAGCAAGTTCATCCACTGTCCACACGATGGAACCATTGCGCTGCTTATTTGGTAGACATTATAGTATAGGCTAGTAATAGACAGTGGTGTAAGAAAGGAAACTAAGTACATGTAGGCTACTTAAGTACAATTGTGAGGTATTTGTACTTTACTTGAGTGTTTCCACTTTTACTTCTACTCCACTACACATCAGAGCCAAAACCACTACATTGACTACAATAATTTGAAAACTCTAGTTACTTTGGAGATTTTAACTTTGATTAGAAAACACACATTAACCTGCACTTGTCTTCAGCCCAATTACACATTTCGGCCATTTGAAAATAGCAGATCTACACGCTCACAATGTGGCGTGATGTGACGCATTGTGAGCTTGTAGATTCGGCCCTATAGCCACTTGCTCAAATGTGATGACCTCTTCACATTTGTGATGACGGCTATGGCTGTTTTTAGCCCAACTAGTGTTTTTCTTGCTAAACTAATGTTTGGAATGGATTCAGAATCATGAAAACCCCCTAGTTTGACACGTCACATGCTACTTAAAGCTAGAGATGTCTCGATACTGTATTGTTATCGGAAAATAATCGGTATCGGCCCTTATTTGTCATATTGGTTCATATCGTTATCGGCGGATATGCCAGTCTAACCACCGATCCGACACAGGGGTAGGGGTTGACATGACACTATGGCAGGTAAATAAAATGTTGGGGTATGTGGAGTTTGCTTTCGAGTTTCAAACTGCAAGTGCACATATGAGTGAGGAGTCTGCTATAAACACAACACGAAATATATAGCTATAAACAACACGAGATCACAACCCTGTTGTCATAGAACGATCGTTTACGAACACGTTCATATTTTGGGGGAACGTCAACGGAACGTACTGTATTTCTGCATGATGAACGCATTCATTTCTGACGTGTGTGAACGTCACTTTCTCACATTCCACTTCGTTCAAGAGTGAGTGTTTCCATAGAGCCTTCCAGGCGAAACCTCCGTTAAAACACACCCTAAACAGGCCTTAATATCTAGCAGAAAACCCACAAATAAGCCCTTATATCCGACACAAATTAACTAATCTTTCTCAGCCGTACAATTTCACTGGAGCGTGCAGCGCGTATAGCTGCATGATGATCCAGTAATGATCCAGTAATGCAAGGAAAAATAATTAAGAATTCGGTGGCATTTCACATTGGAAAAGAGGTATTTTTAATTAACTGAATTAATTTGGATAATAATCACTTTATTAATCCCAAAGTTTTTTTTTACCAATAGTCCTGTGATTTTATTCCACCCTAAAACATGATCATCAGTTCTTATTGTTATAATATAACAATAAGAACCTCCGTTAAATTATACCTCCTTATATTATAAGGAGGTATAATTTTTTCAAAAAAGTGTACAGTATTTGTTAAAATGTTGTTTTTATGTGGGCACGCCCCCCAGTTCATTAAGTATGCCTGGTTTGCCTGGTGGGTGGTGATGGGTGGTGATCCACCTGAACTGAAGCCGCACCCACAGCTGTAGTTGTATGATAAAGGGGGAGGGGCTGATATTGTGGTGTCACTATATTACTGTTTATTTCATTGGCCCGTTTGACCGTCAAGGGTTCAGCCTCCAGGAAGAAACCCTAAATACAAAGTTAATATACCATTGCACATAAAAACGACTCCAGGGTGTCTAATGAAGTAGGCTACTGTCACCTCATAGACACATGAAAAACTGGAAAAGTACAAAAATTGTGGCATCTTTACGAAAAAAAAGAAGGAAAAAAAAACATGAACCATGGAACCATGACCTGAACTAGTTCATAAAAAAGTGAACATTCCCAACACTGCCTGCTTGTGCCGGTAATCCATGGCTACTTCGCTATCTTACCTCTCCTTGCTAACTAGCTTTACACTTACTGTTAAACCTTTCTTCCGAACGACTCCTTGGAACCATAACCTGATAAGTTATACTCTGCAGCTTAACATGAGCGTTGCATTCAGAGAAAAGTAATGGAGACGTTGAAGCATTCTTTGTTCGAGTCAGGCATATTTATTTATTCTCCGGTCCACTCATCTCACGGTGGCCAGCCCCTCTCTCTCTCACAGACACAGACTGAACCTCATGGCTGGAGTCCTGGATGTAATAGCAGGCACACATGGAGAATGACCCTGCACACAATACCTTGCGCTTGGGCGCCTCACTGTGGCACAAGCATAATACTACACATGAGTAATCAATATTGTACTCTGCATTTATACACGTCAACTGAGGACATACATAATACAGTATATTCACATTGTCACTCAACATGCTTTGTACTCTCAGCAGAAAAAAAGGATACAAAGTCATGTTTGGGGCCTATAGGCCTTAGCCATAGAAGCTAGCCTCTTGTCTTTTTTTTGCCTCCTCGAGGCCTATACTAAACCAAACATCTATCCACGCTATTGGCACTGCAGCCATATAATGTCAAGAAAGTAAGAAAACAAAATAAGTAGCTTGTCCAAAAATAAACAGAAAGATCCTCGAATGTTTTAGGCCAGTGGCTCTCATTTCATAGATGGAATCATAAACAAATGAAACAATGAATTAATCCATGGCGGTCGGAGATTTCCAATTAAAGTTCAATAGTACTTTAGACTATACTTTAGGGCTCAAGTGCAGAGCTCACTCATGCACGTCCTTCCTCGCCGACTTCTTCTTTTATCACTGCTGGTACACGTTGGACAGTTTGCTGGTGTATCGGGGGCTGCCCTAAGGTTCGACCTCCCATTAGTTCGACCAGATTGAGGTTGGTGAGGGATACGTTAAAACGACCGGATTAAGGTTGGTGAGGGATACGTTAAAACGACCGGCTTAAGGTTGGTGAGGAATACGTTAAAACAACCGGATTAACACATTCCGTAAGTAGGACGTCTGGAAACGTCATAGGGAATCAAACCGTTCGGGGGCATACGACGTCTGTAGACGTCCTAGCGCATCCTCAATGATACCAGGCGGGAAAATAATATTCTGCATTTTTTCCTTTTTTCAGTTCGACTTTCGGCCACCGTATGCTACACTCTCGGCTCATGTTAGCTCACCGTTGACTTAGCAGCAGAAATAATGCCTCGTCTCTCCTAATCCAGGGCGCTCTCCGTGGTCTTGAGCTGACGGATATACTAGCGCTTCATTTCTGCTCCTCATCCTTCTCTCCCGCAAAATATGAATGCTTTTTGGATCATATATCGTATAAATTAAAACGATAGCAATGTAAGCTAGCAATGTAAAGCAAACTTTTTATCCGGATTGTTTCCGGGTCGTGGGTTTCAGAGTAAAAGCGGCCATGTCTTTCTGGCACCCCAGAGCTCCTATTTTGAAGGAATCCCGGCACTGATTGTGTTAGGGTGGTGAGGGATACGTTAAAACTACCGGATTAAGGTTGGTGAGGGGTGCGTTGCTCCTGTGCTTGCGGTTACGTTTAGGTTAGAGATAGGGTTAGTAATAGTAATGGTCGATCTAACGGAAGGTCGAACCAATGCCACACTGCCGGTTTATCTTCACACTACTTGATTTAGTGAAACTCTTGTCACAATGTTTACAGTGGAAAGGTTTTTCTCCGATGGACACGCTGGTGTCTCTTCAAGTCACCTGACTTACGGAAACTCTTGTCACAATGTTCACATTGGAAGGGTTTTTCTACAGTGTGGATACGCTGGTGTGCCTTCAGACTACTTAAAAATCTGAAACTCTTGTCACAATGTTTACAGTGGAAAGGTTTTTCTCCAGTGTGAACACGCTGGTGTGTCTTCAGACTACTTGGTTCACTGAAACTCTTGTCACAATGTTTACATTGGAAAGGTTTTTCTCCAGTGTGGATACGCTGGTGTGTCTTCAGACTACTTGAAGCAGTGAAACTCTTGTCACAATGTTTACAGTGGAAAGCTTTTTCTCCAGTGTGGATACGCTGATGTTTCTTCAGACTACTTGATTCACTAAAACTCTTGTCACAATATTTACAGTGGAAAGGTTTTTCTCCAGTGTGTACACGCTGGTGTGCCTTCAGACTACTTAAAAATCTGAAACTCTTGTCACAATGTTTACAGTGGAAAGGTTTTTCTCCAGTGTGAACACGCTGGTGTGTCTTCAGACTACTTGGTTCACTGAAACTCTTGTCACAATGTTTACATTGGAAAGGTTTTTCTCCAGTGTGGATACGCTGGTGTGCCTTCAGACTACTTGAAGCAGTGAAACTCTTGTCACAATGTTTACAGTGGAAAGGTTTTTCTCCAGTGTGGATACGCTGGTGTGCCTTCAGACTACTTGAAGCAGTGAAACTCTTGTCACAATGTTTACAGTGGAAAGGTTTTTCTCCAGTGTGTACATGCTGGTGTGCCTTCAGACTACTTAAACCTCTGAAACTCTTGTCACAATGTTTACATTGGAACGGTTTTTCTCCAGTGTGGATACGCTGGTGTGTCTTCAGACTACTTGAAGCTGTGAAACTCTTGTCACAATGTTTACAGTGGAAAGCTTTTTCTCCAGTGTGGATATGCTGGTGTTTCTTCAGACTACTTGATTCACTGAAACTCTTGTCACAATGTTTACAGTGGAAAGGTTTTTCTCCAGTGTGTACACACTGGTGTGCCTTCAGACTACTTAAAAATCTGAAACTCTTGTCACAATGTTTACAGTGGAAAGGTTTTTCTCCAGTGTGAACACGCTGGTGTGTATTCAGATTACTTGGTTCACTGAAACTCTTGTCACAATGTTTACATTGGAAAGGTTTTTCTCCAGTGTGGATACGCTGGTGTGCCTTCAGATGACCTGAGTCACGGAAACTCTTGTCACAATGGTTACATTGGAAAGGTTTTTCTCCAGTGTGGATACGCTGGTGTGTCTTCAGACTACTTGAACCAGTGAAACTCTTGTCACAATGTTTACAGTGGAAAGCTTTTTCTCCAGTGTGGATACGCTGGTGTTTCTTCAGACTACTTGATTCAGTGAAACTCTTGTCACAATGTTTACAGTGGAAAGCTTGTTCTCCAGTGTGTACACGCTGGTGTGCCTTCAGACTACTTAAACCTCTGAAACTCTTGTCACAATGTCTACATTGGAAAGGTTTTTCTCCAGTGTGAACACGCTGGTGTGTCTTCAGACTAGTTGATTCACTGAAACTCTTGTCACAATGTCTACATTGGAAAGGTTTTTCTCCAGTGTGAACATGCTGGTGTGTCTTCAGACTACTTGATCTACTGAAACTCTTGTCACAATGTTTACAGTGGAAAGGTTTTTCTCCAGTGTGTACACGCTGGTGTGCCTTCAGACTACTTAAACATCTGAAACTCTTGTCACAATGTTTACAGTGGAAAGGTTTTTCTCCAGTGTGAACACGCTGGTGTGTCTTCAGACTACTTGATCTACTGAAACTCTTGTCACAATGTTTACATTGGAAAGGTTTTTCTCCAGTGTGGATACGCTGGTGTGCCTTCAGACTACTTAAAAATCTGAAACTCTTGTCACAATGTTTACAGTGGAAAGGTTTTTCTCCAGTGTGAACATGCTGGTGTGTCTTCAGACTACTTGATCTACTGAAACTCTTGTCACAATGTTTACATTGGAAAGGTTTTTCTCCAGTGTGGATACGCTGGTGTGCCTTCAGACTACTTGAAGCAGTGAAACTCTTGTCACAATGTTTATCGTGGAAAGGTTTTTCTCCAGTGTGGATACGCTGGTGTGCCTTCAGACTACTTGAAGCAGTGAAACTCTTGTCACAATGTTTACAGTGGAAAGGTTTTTCTCCAGTGTGTACACGCTGGTGTGCCTTCAGACTACTTAAACTTCTGAAACTCTTGTCACAATGTTTACATTGGAACGGTTTTTCTCCAGTGTGGATACGCTGGTGTGTCTTCAGACTACTTGAAGCAGTGAAACTCTTGTCACAATGTTTACAGTGGAAAGCTTTTTCTCCAGTGTGGATATGCTGGTGTTTCTTCAGACTACTTGATTCACTGAAACTCTTGTCACAATGTTTACAGTGGAAAGGTTTTTCTCCAGTGTGTACACACTGGTGTGCCTTCAGACTACGTAAAAATCTGAAACTCTTGTCACAATGTTTACAGTGGAAAGGTTTTTCTCCAGTGTGAACACGCTGGTGTGTCTTCAGATTACTTGGTTCACTGAAACTCTTGTCACAATGTTTACATTGGAAAGGTTTTTCTCCAGTGTGGATACGCTGGTGTGCCTTCAGATGACCTGAGTCACGGAAACTCTTGTCACAATGTTTACATTGGAAAGGTTTTTCTCCAGTGTGGATACGCTGGTGTACCTTCAGACTACTTGATTCACTGAAACTCTTGTCACAATGTTTACAGTGGAAAGATTTTTCTCCAGTGTGGATACGCTGGTGTGCCTTCAGATGACCTGAGTCACGGAAACTCTTGTCACAATGTTTACAGTGGAAAGGTTTTTCTCCAGTGTGGACACGCTGGTGTTTCTTCAGACTACTTGATTTACTGAAACTCTTGTCACAATGTTTACAGTGGAAAGGTTTATCTCCAGTGTGGATACGCTGGTGTGTCTTCAGACTACTTGATTCACTGAAAGTCTTGTCACAATGTTTACATTGGAAAGGTTTTTCTCCGGTGTGGACACACTGGTGTCGTTTCAGATTAGGTGACTTACTGAAACTCTTGTCACAGTGTTCACAGATGTGGCTTTTATTACCTGTGAAAGTCAGCTGATGTGTCTGTACTTCTTCTAGTTCAGGTAAAGTCTTGGTAAACTGTTGATGACTGTAAGGTCTCGGTTCGTCAGTGTATCGTGGTTTCTGGCGGGTTGTAGAGTTAGTGATTTGTTGACAGGCTGCTGAGGTGATCTGTCCATTCCTCAGCTTTTGGCAGTAGAGTTCATTGTGACTCCTTCTGATGTGTCTATGGAGGAAGACCTGAGATGTCTTGGAAGACTTGGACCTCACTCCTGAGAGAGAGACAGAGAGAGAGAGAGAGAGAGAGAGAGAATGGGAATGGGAGAGGCAGGATAAAAATGGTGAGACAGAGAACTCTAAAAGCCTCCATCATCAAACAAGCCCCGTGGACAGGGCTCGACACTTAGCATTTTTCCAAGTAGAAAAATCTAGTAGCACACAAATTATTTTAGGGGCACGATGAAGTTATCAAATAACGTGTTTTTAAGGGGCGCTAGCCCCTCCTATATACAGCTTTTGTCCCCACACATCTCAACATTTTGCCATTCACAATGAAAGGGGAATTCAGGTGAAATGTCTGCTAAATCTTGTCCTCACACGTCTCAATATTTGCCATCGATAATGAACAGAGAAATTAGGTCAAAATTCTGCTAAATATGACATAAATTAAACATTGCCATTGAAGGGAAAATTTACGTCAACAAGCAAATCAGCTAACCAATCACAGGCAACAGGCATTCTGATTGGCCAGTAGGCTATGATATGAATCCTGATGATGTATGATAAGAGCACCCCTCACTTCACACGGGTGTGATTTTTCTTTAATAAAGTGATATGAGGTAGGGGCGGGCAATATGGCAAAATATTATATCACAATATTGTTTCAGCAATTATCACAAAATATTGATCATATCATTGTCATGTGTTTTCATATAATCTATATAATCAATTTGTCTTTATGCTAATAGACTTTGTTTTTTTATGCAGATAGATGTGACATTCAGTGGCAGGCTGCTCGATGGTGAATTAGTATTGTAACATTCTCCTTGGCTTTGACTGCTTCAGTTCAGACAGAACATGGGACATATCAGCTACAGTAGACTACTGACTCACTAAGCTATAGTCTGCTACGCAGAAGGAGGTCGGACAAACTAAACCTCGGCATGGGGGAAGGAGGTGGTGGGGGGACAGATCTTTGCCTTTTTTTCGTTGCTCATTATGCAGGTCACACAATGGATGGGCATACTGATATGTATCCAGCCAGGTCAGTCATTTGTATTATCATTCACGCTGCGCACACGCTTTTGTAAGCAAACGCTAAGCAAGGGTTTTGATAGACATCAATCCGTCCACTCCATGTGCGTGCGCGCGTGCACTCTTTGCGTACACGGCTGCACGCTGTTTTCCCCGTGTTGAGTTAAAAGTTATATCAAGTTAGGTTTGAACATTACAAACAAACTTTGCAAATAACTTTAGTATTCAACGTGTCGGGGTCCAAGCAACTCCTTCTGTGCTATCATGCTAATGCTATCGCGCTGCGTTCGCTTCTGTCTGTCGCTGCTGACAGCAGTGAAAGGATAGTGCACGGAGCAGCGACACAGGGCGGGGCGGGGCGGTGGGAGCAAAGTTGCATAGATCTTCAAATGAACGCCGCATTGAGCCTCGACACGTTGTTAGCTTGTAGATCTGCTCTTTTTGGCGAACGACACCGCCGTACTACAGAATATAAATGTAGGTATAGAACTGCGACTATAGAATGTGCACTTGCTGTATCGGAGCCGTGTCTTGATCACGATTGAACGGTCAAATTCTGTAGTCGCACCGGTGCTACAAATTTAATTCTACAACTCGCACGGTGCTATTTTTAGTAGCAAATGCGAGTACCTAGTCGCACTGTCGAGCCCTGCCCGTGGATGGGAGTCCTATGGCTCCTCTGTTATTAAGTTAGTTTCTATTCATCATCATTCTATTTTCATTCATGCCAACTGCCAGGTGTTCCCCGGAATGACTGACCTCCATGTTTCTCCTCCCAATCATCACTGTCTTCAGTCACTTCAGTGTCGGATTCAAGTTCAACTTCAACTTCAGAGCAGTGGGAAGAGATGTCTTCATCACTATCTTCATTTTTCACTGCTAGTAATGTCAACGTTGAGCCAACAGGTTCTTCTGGTCTTTGAAGTAGTTCCTCCTGTTCATCTTTAATGTGTGGAGGCTCTGGTTCCCCCTGGAGAAGACTGAGGCTCCTCTCCTGTTCAGGAGAAACCTCCTCTTTACACACAACCATGTGCAGGATGTCTAGGAGCAGAAACATAACGTGATGGTCAACACTGGATTCCTAAAATGTAAATCCATTCTTCTCCCATCTTCCATGTACAAAATGAGCTACCAAGATAAGATTGACTAAACCGTTACTAACTACAGGTTATTAATGTTGTTTTAGCAAGACTTTAGCAAAACAAACAAACAAAAGTTATATATTTAGTTACTTTAGGCCCAAATTGAATAATGGTGTTACAGCATTGTTTTTTTTAATGATGAAACAATTTTAAAAACAGTTATGCCACTCAGTGCGTTATGAAAGAGAAGCACTTCTGACAATGAAAGCTTGAAATGTGGACCGATGGTAGCTTAACAATCTATGTAAAAGATTTCCATGGCATAGCTTTGGGTCTGTACATCTGTAAATGGGTCTGTGAGTCTGTGAATCTGTCTGCCTGTGTGTCTTGGGCAAATCTCACAAACTACTGTAGCGATCAAATCTCTCAAACTATTGTAGCGATCAAATCTCACAAACTACTGTAGTGATCAGTACCAAATGTCTTGTTCACGCTGCCAGAGCAAGTATTTTTCCACACTTGTGGAATGAATGTTTCAGTTTTGTAAAGAGTAAGAAAGTGCAGACGCTAAGCTTTGAAATACTTGATTGAAAGTTGTTAAGCACTTAAACACTATACTTAGTGAACTAACCCTCTGTAGTGAAAGTTCTTAAAAGGTTGAAATGACGACAACAAGTATAAAATAACAAAGTTTACCGACTTCTCTTGCAGTAGAAAAATACAAAACAAACATGGATACAAAATGTGGTAAAGGTTTCAATTATTTACGTGGATTCTGTCGGTCATGTTGCATCAAGAATCATGTCAACATGCACTAGTCTGTGTACGTCCATTCTAGGTTGTAAGATCACACTAAGTGAACATGAATTCCGTTTCCGGTTTACTCCTTCACAATAAAAGTGTGAAAACGTATTTTCTCTTATACCAAATAAAGAACAATAAATCCACAACAAATATATTCAAGCATGCAGTGAACAACAATAATAATAAGTCTTTCAAATAACAATGTTTTCTCTTTTTAACCGTTACTGTAAATAGTGCAATTATCTTTAGACTGTTTTTAATACTATTTCAATTAACTTATTTTTAACTCAACATGAAATGAATCACAACATTTACTTATTCTTATTGTAGGTCAATATGAAATGAACGGTACTTAAACACTCTATACTTAGTGAACTAACCCTCTGTACTCTGCTATCAGCTATATAACTTGAATTAACTTGCCATATGGTTAAATGTTTTATAAGACCATCGATTCATCCACGATAGCTGATTTTGGAAACGTCGGAGTTTAACGAGACACACTGCTGTCTCGTTAAACCTAGCTGGGCGAATAACCTAGCGTCACCACGGCAAACGCTCCATATAAGTTATAACTCTGTGTAAACGCTAATGTTAATGTTCACTGCATACAAGCAAGTTACATGACCACGCAATGTTACAGGCCACTGTATACAGGCTATTTGGTTTCCAAAATGCTTAGTATTGTAGAGGCGTGTAGCCGACGTCCATCGCCACGCGGCACGCCTCATTGTTATTATGTGCCCAAAATAACAGATCTTTAAGCTGTCGACACGCCATGAGTGGCACATGGATGGCTTGTATGTCTGTTCTTTTGGATAAGCGACACACACTACGCGTTCTGCTATGTATCTGGGTTTGAGAGGCAATGATTAATGTAAATGTACAGTAGTTAACTAGGTTATAGCCAAGTTGGCAGAGGCAGTTGTTATAACATTGTAGCTCTGTTCGGGACTGTTGCACAACGGTGAATGATGAAAAGGTTGCACTTTGCGAACAGGGACAATAATGGACATAACTGCATCACTTCAGAGGAAACTAAAGGGAGCTGCTACTTCTCCAGAGATGTTTTCCTACTCACCCCTGGCTAGAATCCATTAGAATGGTAGAAATGGAATATTAACAGCCAATGTGAGTTACATAAATCCTTTATTTCGGCGACTATTAGTCCGTTCTCTCACACACTCACTCGGTAACAACAATTGAACCACGGACCCGGGTGCCTCACACATCTATTTTTTTTAGATGGGTGTTTCTTCAGGAACAATATTTACTAGTTTGCCACTGTACCATCGACAGGCAGGTATACATTTTTAAAGCACAGCTCAGGACCCACTTCGACATTCTTGCTTTTAATTGATCTTTTAATTTCTTTGTTATTCATGTCCTCACTGTATTGCATTATTTTTTAATGTTTATGCCTTGCTTTTCTTTTCTTTCTTTCTCCATTGCTCTGTAAAGCACTTTGAGCTGCATTTCATGTCATGAAAGGTGCTATACAAATAAAGTTGTATTATTATTATTATTCTGGGTGCCTGCCATGCAATGGCAGAAACACAGGTTGAAATCCGCAACACATACTTAATCGTATTAATCAAGACGCAAAAGTTTGACCTCTATGGCCGGCCGCACGGTTTACCAAAGCCCCACAATATATACATCAAATCGTGCGGCTCGGGAATGGTGTGCTTGTGCTTTTCTTTCCGTTTCGTGTTACCGTGCCGACGTAATTCGCAATAAACGACCCGAAAAATGCCCCATTCAAAGTCAATGGGGAAACGCGGGGAAAAACAGAAAACTACACGTTACTTTGGAGCCACATTACTCTGGCATACTGTTACGTAGAAACACGATTTAAACGTCAAACAGCACACAAGGCCATCGACTTTGTCGTGGTTCAGACGGAATTCTATTATGTCGCACGGTTTGTCTGCTATCGCAGTTCAAATTGTGTGTGGTCTGAGCAATAATCTCGGATCGCACGCCCTAGAGTGTCGCACGCCCCAGAACGAGGGCCTGGTCAGAGTGCTGAGGCAGTGTGAAGACTATACCGAAATTCTCCAAACAAATCGTCCTCACGGCCAAAATATTCACTTTACATGCATGGGTTTCGGTAATTATGTAGCCACACTCGTCCTCTTTCACCCAATGTCACAACTATAGCCCAGATACATACAGTACGTGAATTCTTAACTCGCTCTTATAACCACGTTTTTTATCGTACCAATACCATGATCGCACACGGCGTACCTCAATGTCTCGGGTCACTCACGGCGAAAACAAAAATCGCATTCGACTTTTACTTTTTGCGATAGAGCAATTTGTTCGGACATACGATCTCTCGTTGAGACAGTCAATGTGCTTTTAACTTTCAATAGTGGTTTCATTTGCATAGACTAGCTCAGGTGAAAATGATACTTTGTTAATGATTCAAGGTCAAGTTGACCACCTCACACACACACGGATGCACATGCACGCACATGCACACACGTGCACGCACACACACACACATTGAAAGTCAATGGAGAGAAACGGGGAAACACGTAACTCTGTCATTTCTCAACCGTTTCGGACGTGGGGCGGCTCGCCGGAACCGGGCCGTCCCCCTGGGCGCATTCCCGTGGGTAACCAAATGGACCCTTACAGGTCTGTCACTGTGAGAGTGTAACACATGTAACCAAATGGACCCTTACAGGTCTATCACTGTGAGAGTGTAATACATGTAACCAAATGGACCCTTACAGGTCTGTCACTGTGAGAGTTTGACACTTGTAACTAAATGGACCCTTACAGGTCTGTAACAATGAGAGTTTGACACTTGTAACCAAATGGACCCTTACAGGTCTGTAACAATGAGAGTTTGACACATGTAACCAAATGGACCCTTACAGGTCTGTCACTGTGAGAGTGTAACACATGTAACCAAATGGACCCTTACAGGTCTGTCACTGTGAGAGTTTGACACTTGTAACCAAATGGACCCTTACAGGTCTGTAACAATGAGAGTTTGACACTTGTAACCAAATGGACCCTTACAGGTCTGTAACAATGAGAGGTTAACACTTGGAACCAAATGGACCCTTACAGGTCTGTAACTCTGAGAGTATATACATGTAACCAAATGGACCCTGACAGGGCTGTAACGCTGAGAGGTCAACACTTGTAACCAAATGGAACCAAATGGACCCTTACAGCTCTGTAACTCTGAGAGTGTGACACATGGAACCAAATGGACCCTTACAGCTTTGTAACTCTGAGAATATGACACATGGAACCAAATGGACCCTTACAGCTCTGTAACTCTGATAATATGACACATGGAACCAAATGGACCTTTACAGCGCTGTAACTCTGAGAGTATATGTAACCAAAATGGTAAAATGGTAAATGGTGCATTTATATAGCGCCTTTATCCAAGGCGCTTTACATAGATTGTGCATTACATTCACCCATTCATACACCGATTGCAGCGGAAGCCATGCAAGGTACCAACCTGCACATCGGGAGCAATTTGGGGTTCAGTGTCTTGCTCAAGGACACTTCGACATGTAGACAGGAGGAGCCGGGATTCGAACCGCCGACCCATGGATCATTGGACGACCTGCTCTACCTCCTGAGCCACAGTCGCCCCAAATGGACCGTTACAGGGTCCAATGTCATCAAATGGTGGTCCGTGGCTCAAATGGGTCTGAGAGGCTAAATGTCATCAAATGGTGGTCCGTGGCTCAAATGGGTCTGAGAGGCTAAATGTCATCAAATGGTGGTCCGTGGCTCAAATGCTGCACAGACTTGGCGAGCTGCAGGCACCCAGTCAAATTTCTTGAAATTTGTTTCTAGTTATTATTATTATTGTTATTGTACAGTGAACATATAGTCAAGGAATAGTATCAGTATAATCTGTATAATCTGGGAATACATTTCTTACCAAGAATTTTCTTCACCAATGTTTTTGTAAAGGTGTCTATATTCAACCACCCTAGGGGAATTTTTGACAGCTGCTGAAAGTTGGGGTACCATCAACAGCCAATATATGGCAACATGTTCTAAATTTCATTATGCTTTAAATAGCATGTGACGTGTCAAACTAGGTGGTTTTCATCATTCTGAATCCATTCCAAGCATTAGTTGTGCACAAAAAACAATCCTTGGGCTGAAAATGCCATAGACACTTGCCCAAATGTGCTGACTTCATCACATAAGGGATAATGGCTATGGCCATTTTTAGGAATGCTTCGAATGGATTCAGAATGATGAAAACCCCCTAGTTTGACACGTCACATGCTACTTAATGAAATTTAGAACATTTTGCCTTATAGGCTAATGGTTGCATGGTACCCCAACTTTCAGCAGCTGTCAAAAATTCCCCTAGGGTGGTTGAATATAAACCAATGTGGGATATGTTAGTAGACACCTTTACAAACACATTGGTGAAGAAAATTCTTGGTAAGAAATGTATTCCCAGATTTTATTAATATCCACTAATAGAGCGCCAAAGTCCTGACGTCACTCGCTCATCCCCTGGTTCACAGCAGATATCTCTCTATGGAGAATAACATGGGGTCATCTTAAAATCATCTCATATAAAAATGGTGGTACAAACTGTCCTGAAGATATTGTCTGGGAGGTGTCTCTGTATCGTTTATGACTCATCACTCATTTGATACAGTCTGTTTCTAGCGAGAATTTAACTAATTTGGCAGCAGTAACATCAGTCAGTTGATTCTTCATATCCATATGAGTGAAATGGCCGGGATGATTTGTTTATTTTTCAAACACAGTTCTTATATGATGCGATCTAATATCCCCCTATGGGGATTACAATGCAAATAAAAAGTACCCGTGGACTTCGCACCCTCTACCGATATTGATGTCAGACTTTGGTGCTCAATTGTGGCAGTCCTACAGAACAAAATATTAAAGAAAGGAAGACCACATGTATGAAACTTACTGAGGTGTGGCTGGTCTTCAGCTTCCTGTTTAATAGAAATGTCTTCAGCTTCCTGTTTAATAGAGATGTCTTCAGCTTCCTGTTTAATAGAGATGTCTTCAGCTTCCTGTTTAATAGAGATGTCTTCAGCTTCCTGTTTAATAGAGATGTCTTCAGCTTCCTGTTTAATAGAGATGTCTTCAGCTTCTTGTTTAATAGAGATGTCTTCAGCTTCCTGTCTAATAGAAATGTCCCTGGCTGAGTCTGGAGAGTTCATCTCCACCTGGGAGTGATGCATCATGGGTATTGTAGTTCTTATGAGTCTGGAGAGTTCATCTTCACCTGCAGTCTGGACAAACACTGATCTGAAATCAAGTGAA
This sequence comes from Electrona antarctica, assembly GCF_951216825.1. Taxonomy (NCBI): domain Eukaryota; kingdom Metazoa; phylum Chordata; class Actinopteri; order Myctophiformes; family Myctophidae; genus Electrona; species Electrona antarctica. Next base: position 103,272 of record NW_027638347.1, read on the forward strand.
TAAGGAAGGACTTTAATAACTGGAGACCTAGTGGTGTTCGCACAACTCTCCACCATGTGAATCTGGAGGTGTGTGTGTGTGTGTGTGTGTGTGTGTGTGTGTGTGTGTGTGTGTGTGTGTGTGTGTGTGTGTGTGTGTGTGTGTGTGTGTGTGTGTGTGTCACATGGTCATATGGGATAGGCGTCATAAGGCGTCATGTGGCATGGAGTGAGTTTAATGGTCATAGTTGCAACATGCAGCCGAGTGAGAAGTCACATTAAAGGCAGATTCACAGCTGGAGGACGATTCTACAAATGTCTTCTACATGAGTTGTCTGAAAAACCTGTTTCCAAGTCAGTGGTTCTCAATCTCAAACTATTTCTTGTCAACTAGATATTTGCCCGGGGCCCAAACTAGTGAAAATAGCCGATCTACAAGCTCACAACAAATTTCTTCATGAGATTACTGAAAATCGTTGGATTTTGTTATTAATTCAGGAAAAATTTTGCTTTTTTGGGGAATGTTTTTCTTTTTTAATATATTTTGAAATAGTAGCCTAATCATTAAAAACAAAACGAAGGAAACAAAAAATAAAGGGACAAATACAAATAGTTGACCTTTATTTAACCAGTAAAAACCACATTGAGACTGAAGTCTCTTTTACACAGTGTGAACTGGCCAAGAGAAGAGGAGACATCAGTGACACAGCTCTGCCAGTAACAATAAATACACGACAAAAACAGGACAAACATACAATGCTCGATCATAAATACAGAACCCACTACAGAAGAAGCTCAAAGGGAGAACAGGAATGTATAGTAACAAGCAATAAAGACTAATACATAAAAACTAAGCAACGAACATTTGCTATATGTCAAAGCATAAGCAGTGTTTGGTTAGTGTGCCCATGGCAATCCTTTTAACAGTCCCTAGACCACTGATTCCCAAACATTGTATTTGGCTCTAGACCCATAAAAGATATGATACGTTACGTTACGTTACGTTATATTCTCTCTCTCTCTCTCTCTCTCTCCTGCAACAGTACAACCCACTGATGTAACGTTATGGTTACATTAATAATAGTGATGAATGCAACAAAACAATATTGTAAAGTTTAGCACCCTGAGCTGGAATCGAACCCCGATCTCCAACTCAGCATAGCAGGCAGGCAACAAGCCACGTAAGTAAGAGAGCTAGCTCCCTTTGGAGGAGCGACTTGTCTTACAATATTATTACGCTGCTACTATTAACTACTGCTTCTTTACAATCACATAACAAACTACAAATATTATTACTGCTGCAGTGCTGCTAGTATTAACAAGGAGATATGAGTGAAATAGGCTACTCATCATGTTCCATGTGAAAATATTCACGAGTCAATAATATAAGTCTATAAATGTAGTGAAAACACAAATCAGTTCATCTTTTTTACCTGTAGCTGGGTTTCTTTCAGTGGTTGAGCTGCTAACAAACAAACGTCCTCCTGCTGCTTAACGACCACACTGTTTTCAAACCATACCTTTTACTTTTAATGTTATTATTAAAGTGTCAACAGTCCAGCGGGCGAACACGCATAAGGGTTGTGCACATGCGTACACTAGCGCTGCTGCTGGAGCGAGCACGGTGCACGTACCATAAAGGGTCACTAGGGGGAGCCATGGTACAGTGTAATACAGTGGAACAGCTATACTGTGATCTCATCAAAGTCTAACTTCACTAAATGCTTTTAAATATAAGCTTATAGAAACCATTTGATGCTTCAAATCTAACAATTTTTACTACAAATAGGCCTATGTATTTGTACTTTTTCAAAGCTGTGTACATCCATTGTTGTATTATTGATGTTGCCAAATAATTTATGATTCATTTGTATTTTTGTTGTTAAATGGGGTGAGATTAACCTTATCTCTATATTGCTTTTTGCAGACAATAAGCAAGTTTGTGACAAGGAGAAAATGAGAGGTCTGTCTTTTTAACAAATGAAAACAAACGCCAAAAATGAAACAAGAAACTCTGAGCAGTGAAAAAAAGACTTTAAACAGAGAGCATAACCAAGTTGAAATAGGTGTGTCAGAACAATGCAAAGTTAAAAATAGACAAAAGACAATTACAATTTACAATTTACAATTTAGGCATTTAGCAGACGCTCTTAATCCAGAGCGATTTACATTAAGCAAGAACAAAAAGCATGGGAATACATCACATATGTAAAATGCATTTATCGCGAAACATGCGTAAGCTAAGAACGTGACTAGAACATATCTATATAATGACACTATACATATAAACTATAACTAGAACATATCTATATAATGACACTATACATATAAACTATACATATATGCTATACTATGCTGTACATATATACTATGAAGTGCTATGACTACATACAATGCACTTATTGTGCTGTCTACATGACATGCTATAAGTCTGTTTCAAATGCTATATAAGTCTAAGAAGTGCTGTCTAAGGGGGGTAGGGTAAGTGCTATGGGCCATGATGGAGTCTGAAAAGGTGGGTTTTCAGACTACGGCGGAAGATCGGGAGTGATGCTGCAGTTCTGATTGCAACGGGAAGTGCATTCCACAGTTTTGGGGCCAGAAGGGAGAAGAGTTTGGGACGTGTGGAGCGTTGTCCCGGCGTTTTTAGTGAGGGTACTTCCAGCTTCCCTGCGTTGGCTGATCTGAGTGCGCGGGAGGGTTTGTAGGGTTCAATCATGCTGGCAAGATATGGGGGAGCCATACCTTTGGTTGCTTTAAATGCCAACATCAGAGTTTTGTATTCTGTGCGGGCAGCGACCGGGAGCCAGTGCAGGGAGCGGAGCAGGGGGGAGACATGTGAGAATTTTGGCTGGTTGAAGACCAAGCGAGCTGCGGCATTTTGGATCAGTTGGAGAGGCTTCAGTGCACATGCCGGTAGGCCAGTAAGGAGAGAGTTACAATAGTCAAGTTTTGACAGGACTGTTGTCTGGATTAGGAGCTGGGATGATTCCTGGGTGAGGAACGGTCTAATTCGTCGTATGTTATAGAGTGTGAACCTACAGGATCGAGTGACAGCTGTGATGTGAGTGAAATAACCAAACAAAATCACTCATTCATTCAGGAGACTAGAGGACCCAGTATCGAGTGGCATATCTAGTGGCAAAGTGAATTTAATAGTGTTTAAAATCCAGCATAAATGCAGTGGTCGAAGCAAGTTCATCCACTGTCCACACGATGGAACCATTGCGCTGCTTATTTGGTAGACATTATAGTATAGGCTAGTAATAGACAGTGGTGTAAGAAAGGAAACTAAGTACATGTAGGCTACTTAAGTACAATTGTGAGGTATTTGTACTTTACTTGAGTGTTTCCACTTTTACTTCTACTCCACTACACATCAGAGCCAAAACGTGTTTACTCAATCCACTACATTGACTACAATAATTGAAAACTCTACTTACTTTGGCGATTTTAACTTTGATTAGAAAACACACATTAACCTGCACTTGTCTTCAACCCAATTACACATTTCGGCCATTTGAAAATAGCAGATCTACACGCTCACAATGTGGCGTGATGCGACGCATTGTGAGCTTGTAGATTCGGCCCTATAGCCACTTGCTCAAATGTGATGACCTCTTCACATTTGTGATGACGGCTATGGCTGTTTTTAGCCCAACTAGTGTTTTTCTTGCTAAACTAATGTTTGGAATGGATTCAGAATCATGAAAACCCCCTAGTTTGACACGTCACATGCTACTTAAAGCTAGAGATGTCTCGATACTGTATTGTTATCGGAAAATAATCGGTATCGGCCCTTATTTGTCATATTGGTTCATATCGTTATCGGCGGATATGCCAGTCTAACCACCGATCCGACACAGGGGTAGGGGTTGACACTATGGCAGGTAAATAAAATGTTGGGGCATGTGGAGTTTGCTTTCGAGTTTCAAACTGCAAGTGCACATATGAGTGAGGAGTCTGCTATAAACACAACACGAAATATATAGCTAGAAACAACACGAGATCACAACCCTGTTGTCATAGAACGATCGTTTACGAACACGTTCATATTTTGGGGGAACGTCAACGGAACGTACTGTATTTCTGCATGATTCGAACATGATCATTCATTTCTGACGTGTGTGAACGTCACTTTCTCACATTCCACTTCGTTCAAGAGTGAGTGTTTCCATAGAGCCTTCCAGGCGAAACCTCCGTTAAAACACACCCTAAACAGGCCTCAATATCTAGCAGAAAACCCACAAATAAGCCCTTATATCCGACACAAATTAACTAATCTTTCTCAGCCGTACAATTTCACTGGAGCGTGCAGCGCGTATAGCTGCATGATGATCCAGTAATGCACACAGACAGCAGACACATACAGAACATGTCCCGACCCAAACACTGAGGAGGTAAACTAAACGTGTTGTCGTTTGATTCAACATTTTGAATGTTTCAATGTTTCAAACATATTTTTGCGTCCAACTGTCCATACATACATCTCCCTTCCTCCACAGAAGCACAGTAATGATTTATTCTTCGTCATGTGTTCCATGCTGAAAATAGCTGATCTACAAGCTCACAACGTGTTGCGTCCGTGACGCGTTGTGAGCTTGTAGATCAGCTATTTTCAGCATGCGGAGATATGCAGGCTGTGAGAACTAAACTGAGAACTGAGCGCCTTCACAATAAAAGCATGCAGCTTTCACAAGTTCGCCAATAATAAAGACAAGGACAAATAATTAAGAATTCGGTGGCATTTCACATTGGAAAAGAGGTATTTTTAATTAACTGAATTCATTTGGATAATAATCACTTTATTAATCCCAAAGGTTTTTTTTACCAATAGTCCTGTGATTTGATTCCACCCTAAAACATGATCATCAGTTCTTATTGTTATAATATAACAATAAGAACCTCCGTTAAATTATACCTCTTATATTATAAGGAGGTATAATTTTTTCAAAAAAGTGTACAGTATTTGTTAAAATGTTGTTTTTATGTGGGCACACCCCCCAGTTCATTAAGTATGCCTGGTTTGCCTGGTGGGTGGTGATGGGTGGTGATCCACCTGAACTGAAGCCGCACCCACAGCTGTAGTTGTATGATAAAGGGGGAGGGGCTGATATTGTGGTGTCACTATATTACTGTTTATTTCATTGGCCCGTTTGACCGTCAAGGGTTCAGCCTCCAGGAAGAAACCCTAAATACAAAGTTAATACACCATTGCACATAAAAACGACTCCAGGGTGTCTAATGAAGTAGGCTACTGTCACCTCATAGACACATGAAAAACTGGAAAAGTACAAAAATTGTGGCATCTTTACGAAAAAAAAGAAGGAAAAAAAAACATGAACCATGGAACCATGACCTGAACTAGTTCATAAAAAAGTGAACATTCCCAACACTGCCTGCTTGTGCCGGTAATCCATGGCTACTTCGCTATCTTACCTCTCCTTGCTAACTAGCTTTACACTGGAAACTTACTGTTAAACCTTTCTTCCGAACGACTCCTTGGAACCATAACCTGATAAGTTATACTCTGCAGCTTAACATGAGCGTTGCATTCAGAGAAAAGTAATGGAGACGTTGAAGCATTCTTTGTTCGAGTCAGGCATATTTATTTATTCTCCGGTCCACTCATCTCACGGTGGCCAGCTCCTCTCTCTCTCGCAGACACAGACTGAACCTCATGGCTGGAGTCCTGGATGTAATAGCAGGCACACATGGAGAATGACCCTGCACACAATACCTTGCACTTGGGCGCCTCACTGTGGCACAAGCATAATACTACACATGAGTAAACAATATTGTACTCTGCATTTATACACGTCAACTGAGGACATACATAATACAGTATATTCACATTGTCACTCAACATGCTTTGTACTCTCAGCAGAAAAAAAGGATACAAAGTCATGTTTGGGGCCTATAGGCCTTAGCCATAGAAGCTAGCCTCTTGTCTTTGTTTTGCCTCCTCGAGGCCTATACTAAACCAAACATCTATCCACGCTATTGGCACTGCAGCCATATAATGTCAAGAAAGTAAGAAAACAAAATAAGTAGCTTGTCCAAAAATAAACAGAAAGATCCTCGAATGTTTTAGGCCAGTGGCTCTCATTTCATAGATGGAATCATAAACAAATGAAACAATGAATTAATCCATGGCGGTCGGAGATTTCCAATTAAAGTTCAATAGTACTTTAGACTATACTTTAGGGCTCAAGTGCAGAGCTCACTCATGCACGTCCTTCCTCGCCGACTTCTTCTTTTATCACTGCTGGTACACGTTGGACAGTTTGCTGGTGTATCGGGGGCTGCCCTAAGGTTCGACCTCCCATTAGTTCGACCAGATTGAGGTTGGTGAGGGATACGTTAAAACGACCGGATTAAGGTTGGTGAGGGATACGTTAAAACGACCGGCTTAAGGTTGGTGAGGAATACGTTAAAACAACCGGATTAACACATTCCGTACATAGGACGTCTGGAAACGTCATAGGGAATCAAACCGTTCGGGGGCATACGACGTCTGTAGACGTCCTAGCGCATCCTCAATGATACCAGGCGGGAAAATAATATTCTGCATTTTTTCCTTTTTTCTGGTTGAAGACCAAGCGAGCTGCGGCATTTTGGATCAGTTGGAGAGGCTTCAGTGCACATGCCGGTAGGCCAGTAAGGAGAGAGTTACAATAGTCAAGTTTTGACAGGACTGTTGTCTGGATTAGGAGCTGGGATGATTCCTGGGTGAGGAACGGTCTAATTCGTCGTATGTTATAGAGTGTGAACCTACAGGATCGAGTGACAGCTGTGATGTGAGTGAAATAACCAAACAAAATCACTCATTCATTCAGGAGACTAGAGGACCCAGTATCGAGTGGCATATCTAGTGGCAAAGTGAATTTAATAGTGTTTAAAATCCAGCATAAATGCAGTGGTCGAAGCAAGTTCATCCACTGTCCACACGATGGAACCATTGCGCTGCTTATTTGGTAGACATTATAGTATAGGCTAGTAATAGACAGTGGTGTAAGAAAGGAAACTAAGTACATGTAGGCTACTTAAGTACAATTGTGAGGTATTTGTACTTTACTTGAGTGTTTCCACTTTTACTTCTACTCCACTACACATCAGAGCCAAAACGTGTTTACTCAATCCACTACATTGACTACAATAATTGAAAACTCTAGTTACTTTGGCGATTTTAACTTTGATTAGAAAACACACATTAACCTGCACTTGTCTTCAACCCAATTACACATTTCGGCCATTTGAAAATAGCAGATCTACACGCTCACAATGTGGCGTGATGCGACGCATTGTGAGCTTGTAGATTCGGCCCTATAGCCACTTGCTCAAATGTGATGACCTCTTCACATTTGTGATGACGGCTATGGCTGTTTTTAGCCCAACTAGTGTTTTTCTTGCTAAACTAATGTTTGGAATGGATTCAGAATCATGAAAACCCCCTAGTTTGACACGTCACATGCTACTTAAAGCTAGAGATGTCTCGATACTGTATTGTTATCGGAAAATAATCGGTATCGGCCCTTATTTGTCATATTGGTTCATATCGTTATCGGCGGATATGCCAGTCTAACCACCGATCCGACACAGGGGTAGGGGTTGACACTATGGCAGGTAAATAAAATGTTGGGGCATGTGGAGTTTGCTTTCGAGTTTCAAACTGCAAGTGCACATATGAGTGAGGAGTCTGCTATAAACACAACACGAAATATATAGCTAGAAACAACACGAGATCACAACCCTGTTGTCATAGAACGATCGTTTACGAACACGTTCATATTTTGGGGGAACGTCAACGGAACGTACTGTATTTCTGCATGATGAACGCATTCATTTCTGACGTGTGTGAACGTCACTTTCTCACATTCCACTTCGTTCAAGAGTGAGTGTTTCCATAGAGCCTTCCAGGCGAAACCTCCGTTAAAACACACCCTAAACAGGCCTCAATATCTAGCAGAAAACCCACAAATAAGCCCTTATATCCGACACAAATTAACTAATCTTTCTCAGCCGTACAATTTCACTGGAGCGTGCAGCGCGTATAGCTGCATGATGATCCAGTAATGCACACAGACAGCAGACACATACAGAACATGTCCCGACCCAAACACTGAGGAGGTAAACTAAACGTGTTGTCGTTTGATTCAACATTTTGAATGTTTCAATGTTTCAAACATATTTTTGCGTCCAACTGTCCATACATACATCTCCCTTCCTCCACAGAAGCACAGTAATGATTTATTCTTCGTCATGTGTTCCATGCTGAAAATAGCTGATCTACAAGCTCACAACGTGTTGCGTCCGTGACGCGTTGTGAGCTTGTAGATCAGCTATTTTCAGCATGCGGAGATATGCAGGCTGTGAGAACTAAACTGAGAACTGAGCGCCTTCACAATAAAAGCATGCAGCTTTCACAAGTTCGCCAATAATAAAGACAAGGACAAATAATTAAGAATTCGGTGGCATTTCACATTGGAAAAGAGGTATTTTTAATTAACTGAATTCATTTGGATAATAATCACTTTATTAATCCCAAAGGTTTTTTTTACCAATAGTCCTGTGATTTGATTCCACCCTAAAACATGATCATCAGTTCTTATTGTTATAATATAACAATAAGAACCTCCGTTAAATTATACCTCTTATATTATAAGGAGGTATAATTTTTTCAAAAAAGTGTACAGTATTTGTTAAAATGTTGTTTTTATGTGGGCACACCACCCAGTTCATTAAGTATGCCTGGTTTGCCTGGTGGGTGGTGATGGGTGGTGATCCACCTGAACTGAAGCCGCACCCACAGCTGTAGTTGTATGATAAAGGGGGAGGGGCTGATATTGTGGTGTCACTATATTACTGTTTATTTCATTGGCCCGTTTGACCGTCAAGGGTTCAGCCTCCAGGAAGAAACCCTAAATACAAAGTTAATAGAGCGTCGCAGTCCCGCCTCCTACCCTGACCCAGGAAATGAAACCCAATGCATTATTCTCATAGACATTTCGTAAAGTATTTATTTAAAGACGGTTACGCCGCGGACAAAGCCAACTCGAGTCGTGACAACTCATGACAACACAAACAATATTTTGGACCAAACAAATAATTAGAAAGAAGAAAAAAACGGCAGGTTACAACACTTTCTTTGTTGTTTTTCTTCTTTGTAATTATTTGTTTGGTCCAAAATATTGTTTGTGTTGTCATGAGTTGTCACGACTCGAGTTGGCTTTGTCCGCGGCGTAACCGTCTTTAAATAAATACTTTACGAAATGTCTATGAGAATAATGCATTGGGTTTCATTTCCTGGGTCAGGGTAGGAGGCGGGACTGCGACGCTCTATACACCATTGCACATAAAAACGACTCCAGGGTGTCTAATGAAGTAGGCTACTGTCACCTCATAGACACATGAAAAACTGGAAAAGTACAAAAATTGTGGCATCTTTACGAAAAAAAAGAAGGAAAAAAAAACATGAACCATGGAACCATGACCTGAACTAGTTCATAAAAAAGTGAACATTCCCAACACTGCCTGCTTGTGCCGGTAATCCATGGCTACTTCGCTATCTTACCTCTCCTTGCTAACTAGCTTTACACTGGAAACTTACTGTTAAACCTTTCTTCCGAACGACTCCTTGGAACCATAACCTGATAAGTTATACTCTGCAGCTTAACATGAGCGTTGCATTCAGAGAAAAGTAATGGAGACGTTGAAGCATTCTTTGTTCGAGTCAGGCATATTTATTTATTCTCCGGTCCACTCATCTCACGGTGGCCAGCTCCTCTCTCTCTCGCAGACACAGACTGAACCTCATGGCTGGAGTCCTGGATGTAATAGCAGGCACACATGGAGAATGACCCTGCACACAATACCTTGCACTTGGGCGCCTCACTGTGGCACAAGCATAATACTACACATGAGTAAACAATATTGTACTCTGCATTTATACACGTCAACTGAGGACATACATAATACAGTATATTCACATTGTCACTCAACATGCTTTGTACTCTCAGCAGAAAAAAAGGATACAAAGTCATGTTTGGGGCCTATAGGCCTTAGCCATAGAAGCTAGCCTCTTGTCTTTGTTTTGCCTCCTCGAGGCCTATACTAAACCAAACATCTATCCACGCTATTGGCACTGCAGCCATATAATGTCAAGAAAGTAAGAAAACAAAATAAGTAGCTTGTCCAAAAATAAACAGAAAGATCCTCGAATGTTTTAGGCCAGTGGCTCTCATTTCATAGATGGAATCATAAACAAATGAAACAATGAATTAATCCATGGCGGTCGGAGATTTCCAATTAAAGTTCAATAGTACTTTAGACTATACTTTAGGGCTCAAGTGCAGAGCTCACTCATGCACGTCCTTCCTCGCCGACTTCTTCTTTTATCACTGCTGGTACACGTTGGACAGTTTGCTGGTGTATCGGGGGCTGCCCTAAGGTTCGACCTCCCATTAGTTCGACCAGATTGAGGTTGGTGAGGGATACGTTAAAACGACCGGATTAAGGTTGGTGAGGGATACGTTAAAACGACCGGCTTAAGGTTGGTGAGGAATACGTTAAAACAACCGGATTAACACATTCCGTACATAGGACGTCTGGAAACGTCATAGGGAATCAAACCGTTCGGGGGCATACGACGTCTGTAGACGTCCTAGCGCATCCTCAATGATACCAGGCGGGAAAATAATATTCTGCATTTTTTCCTTTTTTTATTTTTTCAGTTCGACTTTCGGCCACCGTATGCTACACTCTCGGCTCATGTTAGCTCACCGTTGACTTAGCGGCAGAAATAATGCCTCGTCTCTCCTAATCCAGGGCGCTCTCCGTGGTCTTGAGCTGACGAATATACTAGCGCTTCATTTCTGCTCCTCATCCTTCTCTCCCGCAAAATATGAACGCTTTTTGGATCATATATCGTATAAATTAAAACGATAGCAATGTCAGCTAGCAATGTAAAGCAAACTTTTTATCCAGATTGTTTCCGGGTCGTGGGTTTCAGAGTAAAAGCGGCCATGTCTTTCTGGCACCCCAGAGCTCCTATTTTGAAGGAATCCCGGCACTGATTGTGTTAGGGTGGTGAGGGATACGTTAAAACTACCGGATTAAGGTTGGTGAGGGGTGCGTTGCTCCTGTGCTTGCGGTTACGTTTAGGTTAGAGATAGGGTTAGTACTAGTAATGGTCGATCTAACGGGAGGTCGAACCAATGCCACGCTGCCGGTGTATCTTCAGACTACTTGAAGCAGTGAAACTCTTGTCACAATGTTTACAGTGGAAAGGTTTTTCTCCGATGGACACGCTGGTGTCTCTTCAAGTCACCTGACCTACGGAAACTCTTGTCACAATGTTTACATTGGAAATGTTTTTTTCCAGTGTGGATACGCTGGTGTGCCTTCAGATTACTTGAAGCAGTGAAACTCTTGTCACAATGTTTACATTGGAAAGGTTTTTCTCCAGTGTGGATACGCTGGTGCTTCTTCAGATTACTTGAAGCAGTGAAACTCTTGTCACAATGTTTACAGTGGAAAGGTTTTTCTCCAGTGTGGATACGCTGGTGCTTCTTCAGATTACTTGAAGCAGTGAAACTCTTGTCACAATGTTTACAGTGGAAAGGTTTTTCTCCAGTGTGTACACGCTGGTGTTCCTTCAGACTACTTAAAACTCTGAAACTCTTGTCACAATGTTTACAGTGGAAAGGTTTTTCTCCAGTGTGGATACGTTGGTGTGTCTTCAGATTACTTGAAGCAGTGAAACTCTTGTCACAATGTTTACAGTGGAAAGCTTTTTCTCCAGTGTGGATACGCTGGTGTTTCTTCAGACTACTTGATTCACTGAAACTCTTGTCACAATGTTTACAGTGGAAAGGTTTTTCTCCGGTGTGGACACGCTGGTGTGCCTTCAGACTACTTAAAAATCTGAAACTCTTGTCACAATGTTTACAGTGGAAAGGTTTTTCTCCAGTGTGGATACGTTGGTGTGTCTTCAGACTACTTGAAGCAGTGAAACTCTTGTCACAATGTTTACAATGGAAAGGTTTTTCTCCAGTGTGGATACGCTGGTGTGCCTTCAGATGACCTGAGTCACGGAAACTCTTGTCACAATGTTTACATTGGAAAGGTTTTTCTCCGGTGTGGATACGCTGGTGTCTCTTCAGACTACTTGAAGCAGTGAAACTCTTGTCACAATGTTTACATTGCAAAGGTTTTTCTCCGGTGTGGACACGCTGGTGTCTCTTCAGCTTAAGTGAATTACTGAAACTCTTGTCACAGTGTTCACAGATGTGGCTTTTATTACCTGTGAAAGTCAGCTGATGTGTCTGTACTTCTTCTAGTTCAGGTAAAGTCTTGGTAAACTGTTGATGACTGTAAGGTCTCGGTTCGTCAGTGTATCCTTGTTTCTGGCGGGTTGTAGAGTTGGTGATTTGTTGACAGGCTGCTGAGGTGATCTGTCCATTCCTCAGCTTTTGGCAGTAGAGGTCATTGTGACTCCTTCTGATGTGTCTATGGAGGAAGACCTGAGATGTCTTGGAAGACTTGGACCTCACTCCTGAGAGAGAGAGAGAGAGACAGAGAGAGAGAGAGAGAGAGAGAGAGAGAGAGAGAGAGAGAGAATGGGAATGGGAGAGGCAGGATAAAAATGGTGAGACAGAGAACTCTAAAAGCCTCCATCATCAAACAAGCCCCGTGGACAGGGCTCGACGCTTAGCATTTTCCAAGTAGAAAAATCTAGTAGCACACAAATTATTTTAGGGGCACGATGAAATGTTATCAAATAACGTGTTTTTAAGGGGCGTTAGCCCCTCCTATATACAGCTTTTGTCCCCACACATCTCAAAATGTTGCCATTCACAATGAAAGGGGAATTCAGGTGAAATGTCTGCTAAATCTTGTCCTCACACGTCTCAATATTTGCCATTGACAATGAACAGATAAATTAGGTAAAAATTCTGCTAAATATGACATAAATTAAACATTGCCATTGAAGGGAAAATGTACGTCATATGTAAACGAGCAAATCAGCTAACCAATCACAGGGAACAGGCATTCTGATTGGCCAGTATGATATGAATCCTGATGATGCATGATAAGAGCGCCCCTCACTTCACACGGGTGTGATTTTTCTTTAATAAAGTGATATGAGGTAGGGGCGGGCAATATGGCGAAATATTATATCACAATATCTTTTCAGCAATTATCACAAAATATGTATCATATCATTGTCATGTATTTTCATATAATCTATATAATCAATTTGTTTTTATGCAGATAGATGTGACATTCAGTGCAGCAGGGCAGGCTGCTCAATGGTGAATTAGTATTGTAACATTCTCCTTGGCTTTGACTGCTTCAGTTCAGCCAGAACATGGGACATATCAGCTACAGTAGACTACTCATTTACTAAGCTATAGTCTGCCACGCAGAAGGAGGTCGGACAAACTAAACCTTGGTGTGGTGGAAGGAGGTGGTGGGTGGACGGACAGATCTTTGCCTTTTTTTCATTGCTCATTATGCAGGTCACACAATGGATGGGCATTGGGCATACTGATATGTATCCAGCCAGGTCAGTCATTTGTATTATCATTAATTCATCATTCGTTTGTAAGCAAACGCTAAGCAAGGGTTTTCATAGACATCAATCCGTCCACTACATGTGCGTGCGCGCGTGTATTCTTTGCGTACACGGCTGCACGCTGTTTTCCCCGCGTTGAGTTAAAAGTTATATCAAGTTAGGTTTGAACATTACAAACAAACTTTGCAAATAACTTTAGTATTCAACGTGTCGGGGTCCAAGCAACTCCTTCTGTGCTATCATGCTAATGCTATCGCGCTGCGTTCGCTCTGTCTTCTGTCTGTCGCTGCTGACAGCAGTGACAGGGTAGTGCACGGAGCAGCGACACAGGGAGGGGCGGGGCGGTGGGAGCAAAGGGGCATAGATCTTCAAATGAACACCGCATTGAGCCTCGACACGTTGTTAGCTTGTAGATCTACTCTTTTTGGCGAACGACACCGCCGTACTACAGAATATAAATGTAGGTATAGAACTGCGACTATAGAATGTGCACTTGCTGTATCGGAGCCGTGTCTTGATCACGATTGAACGGTCAAATTATGTAGTCGCACCGGTGCTACAAATTGAATTCTACAACTCGCACGGTGCTATTTTTAGTAGCAAATGCGAGTACCTAGTCGCACTGTCGAGCCCTGCCCGTGGATGGGAGTCCTATGGCTCCTCTGTTATTACATTTAGTTTCTATTCATCATCATTCTATTTTTCATGCCAACTGCCAGGTGTTCCCCGGAATGACTGACCTCCATGTTTCTCCTCCCAATCATCACTGTCTTCAGTCACTTCAGTGTCGGATTCAAGTTCAACTTCAACTTCAGAGCAGTGGGAAGAGATGTCTTCATCACTATCTTCACTTTTCACTGCTAGTAATGTCAACGTTGACCCAACAGGTTCTTCTGGTCTTTGAAGTAGTTCCTCCTGTTCTTCTTTAATGTGTGGAGGCTCTGGTTCCCCCTGGAGCAGACTGAGGCTCCTCTCCTGTTCAGGAGAAACCTCCTCTTTACACACAACCATGTGCAGGATGTCTAGGAGCAGAAACATAACATGATGGTCAACACTGGATTCCTAAAATGTAAATCCATTCTTCTCCCATCTTCCATGTACAAAATGAGCTACCAAGATAAGATTGACTAAACCGTTACTAACTACAGGTTATTAATGTTGTTTTAGCAAGACTTTAGCAAAACAAACAAACAAAAGTAATATATTTAGTTACTTTAGGCCCAAATTGAATAATGGTGTTACAGCATTGTTTTTTTTAATGATGAAACAATTTTAAAAACAGTCATGCCACACAGTGCGTTATGAAAGAGAAGCACTTCTGACAATGAAAGCTTGAAATGTGGACCGATGGTAGCTTAACAATCTATGTAAAAGATTTCCATGGCGTAGCTTTGGGTCTGTACATCTATAAATGGGTCTGTGAGTCTGTGAATCTGTCTGCCTGTGTGTCTTGGGCAAATCTCACAAACTACTGTAGCGATCAAATCTCACAAACTATTGTAGCGATCAAATCTCACAAACTACTGTAGTGATCAGCACCAAATGTCTTGTTCACGCTGCCAGAGCAAGTATTTTTCCACACTTGTGGAATGTTTCAGTTTTGTAAAGAGTAAGAAAGTGCAGACGCTAAGCTTTCAAATACTTGATTGAAAGTTGTTAAGCACTTAAACACTATACTTAGTGAACTAACCCTCTGTAGTGAAAGTTCTTAAAAGGTTGAAATGACGACAACAAGTATAAAATAACAAAGTTTACCGACTTCTCTTGCAGTAGAAAAATACAAAACAAACATGGATACAAAATGTGGTAAAGGTTTCAATTATTTACGTGGATTCTGTTGGTCATGTTGCATCAAGAATCATGTCAACATGCACTAGTCTGTGTACGTCCATTCTAGGTTGTAAGATCACACTGAAGTGAACATGAATTCCGTTTCCGGTTTACTCCTTCACAATAAAAGTGCGAAAACGTATTTCTCTTATACCAAATAAAGAACAATAAATCCACAACAAATTCAAGCATAAAGTGAACAACAATAATAATAAGTCTTTCAAATAACTCTTTTTTAACTGTAAATAGTACAATTCTCTTTTTAACTGTTACTGTAAATAGTGAAATTATTTTTAGACTGTTTTTAATACTATTTCAATTAACTTATTTTTAACTCAACATGGAATGAATCACAACATTTACTTATTCTTATTGTAGGTCAATATGAAATGAAATAAACGGTACTTAAACACTCTATACTTAGTGAACTAACCCTCTGTACTTAAGCTATCAGCTATATAACTTGAATTAACTTGCCATATGCTTAAATGTTTTATAAGACCATCGATTCATCCGCTATAGCTCATTTTGGAAACGTCTGAGTTTAACGAGACACACTGCTGTCTCGTTAAACCTGTCTCGAATAACCTAGCGTCACCACGGTAAACGCTCCATATAAGTTATAACTCTGTGTAAACGCTAATGTTAACTGCATACAAGCAAGTTACATGACCACGCAATGTTACAGTCCACTGTAATGCTTAGTATTGTAGAGGCGTGTAGCCGACATCCATAGCCGCGCGGCACGCCTGATAGTTATTATGTGCCCGAAATAACAGATCTTTAAGCTGTCGACACGCCATGAGTGGCACATGGATGGCTTGTATGTCTGTTCTTTTGGATAGGCGACACACATTACACGTTCTGCTATGTATCTGGGTTTGAGAGGCAATGATTAATGTAAAAGTACAGTAGTTAACTAGGTTATAGCCAAGTTGGCAGAGGCCGTTGTTATAACATTGTAGCTCTCTGAAAAAGTTGCACTTTGCGAACGGTGACAATAATGGACATAACTGCATCACTTCAGAGGAAACTAAAGGGAGCTGCTACTTCTTCAGAGATGTTTTCCTACTCACCCCTGGCTAGAATCCATTAGAAGAAAGTAGAAATGGAATATTAACAGCCAATGTGAGTTACATAAATCCTTTATTTCGGCGACTATTAGTCCGTTCTCTCACACACTCACTCGGTAACATAACAATTGAACCACGGCCCCGGGTGCCTCACACATCTACTTTTTTTAGATGGGTGTTTCTTCAGGAACAATATTTACTAGTTTGCCATTGTTGAACAAACTCCCACTGTACCATCGACAGGCAGCCTCTGTAGACATTTTTAAAGCACAGCTCAAGACCCACTTCTACATTCTTGCTTTTAATTGATCTTTTAATTTCTTTGTTATTCATGTCCTCACTGTATTGCATTATTTTTTAATGTTTATGCCTTGCTTTTCTTTTCTTTCTTTCTCCATTGCTCTGTAAAGCACTTTGAGCTGCATTTCATGTCATGAAAGGTGCTATACAAATAAAGTTGTATTATTATTATTATTATTCTGGGTGCCTGCCATGCAATAGCAGAAACACAGGTTGAAATCCGCAACACATACTTAATCGTATTAATCAAGACGCAAAAGTTTGACCTCTATGGCCGGCCGCACGGTTTACCAAAGCCCCACAATATATACATCAAATCGTGCGGCTCGGGAATGGTGTGCTTGTGCTTTTCTTTCCGTTTCGTGTTACCGTGCCGACGTAATTCGCAATAAACGACCCGAAAAATGCCCCATTCAAAGTCAATGGGGAAACGCGTGGAAAAACAGAAAACGACACGTTACTTTGGAGCCACATTACTCTGGCATACTGTTACGTAGAAACACGATTTAAACGTCAAACAGCACACGAGGCCATCGACTTTGTCGTGGTTCAGACGGAATTCTATTATGTCGCACGGTTTGTCTGCTATCGCAGTTCAAATTGTGTGTGGTCTGAGCAATAATCTCGGATCGCACGCCCTAGAGTGTCGCACGCCCTAGAACGAGGGCCTGGTCAGAGTGCTGAGGCAGTGTGAAGACTATACCGAAATTCTCCGAACAAATCGTCCTCACGGCCAAAATATTCACTTTACATGCATGGGTTTCGGTAATTATGTAGCCACACTCGTCCTCTTTCACCCAATGTCACAACCATAGCCCAGATACATACAGTACGTGAATTCTTAACTCGCTCTTATAACCACGTTTTTTATCGTACCAATACCACGATCGCACACGGCGTACCTCAATGTCTCGGGTCACTCACGGCGAAAACTAAAATCGCATTCGACTTTTACTTTTTGCGATAGAGCAATTTGTTCGGACATACGTTCTCTCGTTGAGACAGTCAGTGTGCTTTTAACTTTCAATAGTGGTTTCATTTGCATAGACTAGCTCAGGTGAAAATGATACTTTGTTAATGATTCAAGGTCAAGTTGACCACCTCTCACACACGCACACGGATGCACATGCACGCATATGCACACACGTGCACGCACACACACACATTGAAAGTCAATGGAGAGAAACGGGGAAACACGTAACTCTGTCATTTCTCAACCGTTTCGGACGTGGGGCGGCTCGCCGGAACCGGGCCGTCCCCCTGTGCGCATTCCTATGGGTAACCAAATGGACCCTTACAGGTCTGTCACTGTGAGAGTGTAACACATGTAACCAAATGGACCCTTACAGGTCTGTCACTGTGAGAGTGTAATACATGTAACCAAATGGACCCTTACAGGTCTGTCACTGTGAGAGTTTGACACTTGTAACTAAATGGACCCTTACAGGTCTGTAACAATGAGAGTTTGACACTTGTAACCAAATGGACCCTTACAGGTCTGTAACAATGAGAGTTTGACACTTGTAACCAAATGGACCCTTAAAGGTCTGTAACAATGAGAGTTTGACACATGTAACCAAATGGACCCTTGCCCAAATGTGCTGACTTCATCACATTGGTGATGATGGCTATGGCCATTTTTAGGAATGCTTCGAATGGATTCAGAATGATGAAAACCCCCTAGTTTGACACGTCACATCACATGCTACTTAAGGCATAATGAAATTTAGAACATTTTGCCTTATAGGCTAATGGTTGCATGGTACCCCAACTTTCAGCAGCTGTCAAAAATTCCCCTAGGGTGGTTGAATATAAACCAATGTGGGATATGTTAGTAGACACCTTTACAAACACATTGGTGAAGAAAATTCTTGGTAAGAAATGTATTCCCAGATTGTATTAATATCCACTAATAAGACATAGAGCGCCAAAGTCCTGACGTCACTCGCTCATCCCCTGGTTCACAGCAGATATCTCTCTATGGAGAATAACATGGGGTCATCTTAAAATCATCTCATATAAAAATGGTGGTACAAACTGTCCTGAAGATATTGTCTGGGAGGTGTCTCTGTATCGTTTATGACAGTCAGTACTCAGTCACTCATTTGATACAGTCTGTTTCTAGCGAAAATTTAACTAATTTGGCAGCAGTAACATCAGTCAGTTGATTCTTCATATCCATATGAGTGAAATGGCAGGATGATTTGTTTATTTTTCAAACACAGTTCTTATATGATGCGATCTAATATCCCCCTATGGGGATTACAATGCAAATAAAAAGTACCCGTGGACTTCGCACCCTCTACCGATATTGATGTCAGACTTTGGTGCTCAATTGTGGCAGTCCTACAGAACAAAATATTAAAGAAAGGAAGACCACATGTATGAAACTTACTGAGGTGTGGCTGGTCTTCAGCTTCCTGTTTAATAGAAATGTATTCAGCTTCCTGTTTAATAGAGATGTCTTCAGCTTCCTGTTTAATAGAGATGTCTTCAGCTTCCTGTTTAATAGAGATGTCTTCAGCTTCCTGTTTAATAGAGATGTCTTCAGCTTCTTGTTTAATAGAGATGTCTTCAGCTTCCTGTCTAATAGAAACGTCCCTGGCTGAGTCTGGAGAGTTCATCTCCACCTGGGAGTGATGCATCAGGGGTATTGTAGTTATTATGAGTCTGGAGAGTTCATCTTCACCTGCAGTCTGGACTCCAAACACTGATCTGAAATCAAGTGAATAAGGAAGGACTTTAATAACTGGAGACCTAGTGGTGTTCGCCCAACTCTCCATCATGTGAATCTGGAGGTGTGTGTGTGTGTGTGTGTGTGTGTGTGTGTGTGTGTGTGTGTGTGTGTGTGTGTGTGTGTGTGTGTGTGTCACATGGTCATATGGGATAGGCGTCATAAGGCGTCATGTGGCATGGAGTGAGTTTAATGGTCATAGTTGCAACATGCAGCTGAGTGAGAAGTCACATTAAAGGCAGATTCACAGCTGGAGGACGATTCTACAAATGTCTTCTACATGAGTTGTCTGAAAAATCTGTTTCCAAGTCAGTGGTTCTCAATCTCAAACTATTTCTTGTCAACTAGATATTTGCCCGGGGCCCAAACTAGTGAAAATAGCCGATCTACAAGCTCACAACAAATTTCTTCATGAGATTACTGAAAATCTTTGGATTTTGTTATTAATTCATGAAAAATGTTGCTTTTTTGGGGAATGTTTTTCTTTTTTAATATATTTTGAAATAGTAGCCTAATCATTAAAAACAAAACGAAGGAAACAAAAAATAAAGGGACAAATACAAATATTTGACCTTTATTTAACCAGTAAAAACCACATTGAGACTGAAGTCTCTTTTACACAGTGTGAACTGGCCAAGAGAAGAGGAGACATCAGTGACACAGCTCTGCCAGTAACAATAAATACACGACAAAAACAGGACAAACATACAATGCTCGATCATAAATACAGAACCCACTACAGGAGAAGCTCAAAGGGAGAACAGGAATGTATAGTAACAAGCAATAAAGACTAATACATAAAAACTAAGCAACGAACATTTGCTATACGTCAAAGCAGAAGCAGTGTTTGGTTAGTGTGCCCATGGCAATCCTTTTAACAGTCCCTAGACCACTGATTCCCAAACATTGTATTTGGCTCTAGACCCATAAAAGATATGATACGTTACGTTACGTTATATTTTCTCTCTCTCTCTCTCTCTCTCTCTCTCTCTCTCTCTCTCTCTCTCTCTCTCTCTCTCTCTCTCTCTCTCTCTCTCTCTCTCTCTCTCTCTCTCTCGCTCTCTCTCTCCTGCAACAGTACAACCCACTGATGTAACGTTATGGTTACATTCATAATAGTGATGCAACAAAACAATATTGTAACGTTTAGCACCCTGAGCTGGAATCGAACCCCGATCTCCAACTCAGCAGAGCAAGCAGGCAACAAGCCACGTAGGTAAGGGAGCTATAGCTCCCTTTGGAGGAGTGACTTGTCTTACAATATTATTACGCTGCTACTATTAACTACTGCTTCTTCACAATCACATAACAAACAAGCTACAATAGTATTACTGCTGCTAGTATTAACAAGGAGTCGGAGATATGAGTGAAATAGGCTACTCATCATGTTCCATGTGAAAATATTCATGAGTCAATAATATAAGTCTATAAATGTAGTAAAAACACAAATCAGTTCATCTTTTTACCTGTAGCTTTGTTTCTTTCAGTGGTTGAGCTGCTAACAAACAAACGTCCTCCTGCTGCTTAACGACCACACTGTTTTCAAACCATAACTTTTACTTTTAATTGTATTATTAAAGTGTCAACAGTCCAGCGGGCGAACACGCATAAGGGTTGTGCACATGCGCACTAGCGCTGCTGCTAGAGCGAGCACGGTGCACGTACCATAAAGGGTCACTAGGGGGAGCCATGGTAGTGTAATACAGTGGAACAGCTATACTGTGATCTCATCAAAGTCTAACTTCCCTAAATAATTTTAAATATAAGCTTATAGAAACCATTTGATGCTTCAAATCGAACAATTTAGTGTTTTCCACTCTTACACCCACGCACATTACACATACACTTTATTTTTTATTTTTTACTACAAATAGGCCTATGTATTTGTACTTTTTCAAAGCTGTGTACTGTATCCATTGTTGTATTATTGATGTTGCCAAATAATTGATTCATTTGTATTTTTGTTGTTAAATGGGGTGAGATTAACTATCTCTATAGGCCTATTGCTATTGGGAGTAAATTAGACCCTGGCAACTACCGCCCTATTTCTATTCTAAGCTCCATAAAGAAAGTGATGGAAAAAAAAGTCTATGAACAGGTTGAAAAGTATCTTGCCACTAATAAATTAATGTACGAGTTCCAATCTGGCTTCAGAACGTCCCACTCCACTGACACATGCCTTCTCTATTTGAGCGACCACATCAAACATGAGGTGGATGCTGGCAAATACTGCGGCATGGTCATGCTGGACCTCCAAAAGACTTTTGACACCGTGAACCACTCCATACTGGTTAACAAGCTAAAAGCAATTGGTTTCGATATTACATCAGTGAGCTGGATGCAATCCTACCTGGAGGGGAGAGAACAGATGAATGGAACACTGTCGTCCCCGTCCCCCCCCCCCCCCCTCCCAGTGAGCTGTGGCGTTCCACAAGGGAGCATACTAGGGCCTTTACTGTTCCTAATATATGTTAACGACATGACTTCAGCTTGTGACTGCAACTTGTTCCTGTTCGCAGATGACTCGGCACTGCTAGACTCGGACAGGAACAAAATGCAGGTTGAAAAGGCCCTCAGCTCTGAACTCGGTAGAATCTGCACCTGGCTCGCTGATAACAAACTATCTTTACACCTGGGAAAAACTGAATCCATTCTCTTTGGCTCTAATAGTAATCTCAGCAAGGCAAATGGCTTCTTGGTTAGAGTGGGTGACAATGTTATCACATGTAAAGATGAAATTACCTACCTAGGTTCCATCCTGGAGGCTAATCTTTCCGGTGATAAAATGGCCACCAACGTAATCAAAAAGGTCAACCAAAGAACAAGATTCCTTTACAGGATCTCCTCACTGGTCAACAAAAACACCTTGAAGACCTTAACAGGAGCCCTTGCACAAGGTTTCTTTGACTATGCATGCACCTCCTGGTACCACAGCACCTCAAAGGCCCTTAAAACTAGGCTCCAGACTTCCCACAACCAACTGGTCAGGATCCTACTTGACCTCGCCCCGAACCCCTGCCCACTTCGACAGGCTGGAATGGCTTAGGGTCGACGACAGAGTACAGCATCTTGCAATGGGTCTGGTCCACAAGATTCGATACACCACCAAGATACCCATGTACCTGTCTAGATACTTCCTTAATGTTAGCGAAGTCCACACCCACAACACCAGAGGGAGTGCAACGAACCATGTACAACCCAGATTCGGCACAAACAAGGGACTAAATTATTTTCGCTCCTATGCCACCAAAATGTAAAACGCCCTACCAACAGTCATTAAGACATGCGAATCCCTTGACTCCTTCAAAACCGCTCTCAAAGGGCACCTACGGATGGCTGCAATTCGAAACTGGCCCCTGTAAAATCGGAATCCCTCAAACACGTACGCAAGGACAACACAAGAGACGGTCGCGGCCACACAGCCAACTCAAAGTATGGCCACGGAGCTGACTTGGGGACCCAATGCAAGGACAACACAAGAGACGGTCACGGCCACACAGCCAACTCAAGGTACGGCCACGGAGCCGACTTGGGGACCCAACGCAGCTCCTCCAAGGAAAACAAACAAATGAACGGAGCTGAACGTGAATCCCCCCCACCGCCCACCCCTTTTTTTCCCTCACTGTATATGTTTCTCTTCCCTTTTTACCTCCATTATGATGAATTCCTGTTCTGTTCTTTGTCTATATAGAAGTGTCTATTTGTACGTCTCTAAATGTGTTTGATGAATTGAACATGGTGGACCCTATTGGAAACAAGTGTAATGCTTAATTGGGTCGTCCACTCACAGTTAACAGCCTTTGTATTGAGTTTGTGCTTGAAATGTACTGTAATTCTGCAAACTGTTAATAAATATTTCAATCAATCAATCAATCAATCTTTGTGCAGACAATAAGAAAGTTCGTGACAGGGAGAAAATGAAAGAGACGTCTGTCTTTTTAACAAATTAAAACAAACACCAAAAATGAAACAAGAAACTCTGAGCAGTGAAAAAAAGACTTTAAACAGAGAGCATACCAAGTTGAAATAGGTGTGTCAGAACAATGCAAAGTTAAAAATAGACAAAAGACAATAACCAAACAAAATCACTCATTCATTCAGGAGAATAGAGGACCCAGTATCGAGTGGCATATCTAGTGGCAAAGTGAATTTAATAGTTTAAAATCCAGCATAAAAATAAATGCTGTGGTCGAAGCAAGTTCATCCACTGTCCACACGATGGCACCATTGCGCTGCTTATTTGGTAGACATTATAGGCTAATAGACAGTGGTGTAAGAAAGGAAACTAAGTACATGTATGTAGGCTACATACATGTGCGATTGTGAGGTATTTGTACTTTACTTGAGTGTTTCCACTTTTACTTCTACTCCACTACACCTCAGAGCCAAAATGTGTACTTTTACTCAATCCACTACATTGACTACAATAATTTGATAACTCTAGTTACTTTGGAGATTTTAACTTTGATTCGAAAACACACATTACATGACATTACATGACATTTGACACGTCACATGCTACTTAAAGCTAGAGATGTCCCGATACTGTATTGTTATCGGAAAATAATCGGTATCGGCCCTTATTTGTCATATCGGTTCATATCGTTATCGGCGGATATGCCAGTCTAACCACCGATCCGACACAGGGGTAGGGGTTGACACTATGGCAGGTAAATAAAATGTTGGGGCATGTGGAGTTTGCTTTCGAGTTTCAAACTGCAAGTGCACATATGAGTGAGGAGTCTGCTATAAACACAACACGAAATATATAGCTAGAAACAACACGAGATCACAACACTGGTATCGGTATTCGGTATCGACAGTGTTGTCCCTGTTGTCATAGAACGATCGTTTACGAACACGTTCATATTTTGGGGTAACGTCAATGGAACGTACTGTATTTCTGCATGATGAACGCATTCATTTCTGACGTGTGTGAACGTCACTTTCTCACGTTCAACTTCGTTCAATCTCCCTTCCTCCACAGAAGCACAGTAATGATTCATTCTTCGTCATGTGTTCCATGCTGAAAATAGCTGATCTACAAGCTCACAACGCGTTGCGTCCGTGACGCGTTGTGAGCTTGTAGATCAGCTATTTTCAGCATGCGGAGATATGCAGGCTGTGAGAACTAAACTGAGAACTGAGCGCCTTCACAATAAAAGCATGCAGCTTTCACAAGTTCGCCAATAATAAAGACAAGGAAAAATAATTAAGAATTCGGTGGCATTTCACATTGGAAAAGAGGTATTTTTAATTAACTGAATTCATTTGGATAATAATCACTTTATTAATCCCAAAGTTTTTTTTTTAAGGTTTGGACTTCATTACCAATAGGAATAAAGTATGCGGTTCTATGGCTATGGGCTGTGGCAATAGTTTTGAGAAAATCAAATAAAACAAATAAATTAAAGATGGAGTCCTGTGATTTTATTCCACCCTAAAACATGATCATCAGTTCTTATTGTTATATAAGGAGGTATAATTTGTTCAAAAAAGTGTACAATATTTGTTAAAATGTTGTTTTTATGTGGGCACGCCCACCAGTTCATTAAGTATGCCTGGTTTGCCTGGTGATGGGTGGTGATCCACCTGAACTGAAGCCGCACCCACAGCTGTAGTTGTATGATAAAGGGGGAGGGGCTGATAGTGTGGTGTCACTATATGTAAGGGATAATATCTGGCTAGGTGGTCATTGTCGGGATATAATTCACCTTCAGGGAGTGTAACCACCTCGGCTTCGCCTCGGTGGTTACACTCCCTGAAGGTGAATTATATCCCGACAATGACCACCTAGCAAGATATTATCCCGCTTATTACATGGCTAACTAACATAAATTAATCCATGGATCCAAAACACAACAAAAAAAGTATTCCATAACTTCGCGCTGGCTGAGTCTGCCCAGCTGCAGGGCTGAAGCACTGTCGGAAAACAAGGAAGTGAGTTGATCAAATAGAATCCATTTTCGGGTCCAGCTGCTTCGTCTATTTCTCGCTCAAATGTTTTCAAAAAAAAATTTAAGAGCAATGTTTAGCTGTAAATTACATTGTGTGTCAGTAGTGTGTGTGTTTACATGGCTGTTATGTTGGAAACGGCAGTAAATCAAGCGGGCGCAGCCGCGCAGCTGGTGGTGCTCAGAGGGTTTGATTAGGCAGCGGTCATTATACAGCGGAGCGGTCATTATCATGAGATAACTCACCGCTGAATTAAGCGATTGACCAATCAGAATCAAGCATTCAACCAAGCCATGTAATAAAACCTGATAAGTTATACTCTGCAGCTTAACATGAGCGTTGCATTCAGAGAAAAGTAATGGAGATGTTGAAGCATTCTTTGTTCGAGTCTGGCATATTTATTTATTCTCCGGTCCACTCATCTCACGGTGGCCGGCTCCTCTCTCTCTCGCAGACACAGACTGAACCTCATGGCTGGAGTCCTGGATGTAATAGCAGGCACACATGGAGAATGACCCTGCACACAATACCTTGCGCTTGGGCGCCTCACTGTGGCACAAGCATAATACTACACATGAGTAAACAATATTGTACTCTGCATTTATACACATCAAGTGAGGACATACATAATACAGTATATTCACATTGTCACTCAACAGGCTTTGTACTCTCAGCAGAAAAAAAGGATACAAAGTCAATTGCATGTTTGGGGCCTATAGGCCTTAGCCATAGAAGCTAGCCTCTTGTCTTTTTTTGCCCTCTCGAGGCCTATACTAAACCAAACATCTATCCACGCTATTGGCACTGCAGCCATATAATGTCAAGAAAGTAAGAAAACAAAATAAGTAGCTTGTCCAGAAATAAACAGAAAGGTCCTCGAATGTTTTAGGCCAGTGGCTCTTATTTCATAGATGGAATCATAAACAAATTAAACAATTAATTAATCCATGGCGGTCGGAGATTTCCAATTAAAGTTCAATAGTACTTTAGACTATACTTTAGGGCTCAAGTGCAGAGCTCACTCATGCACGTCCTTCCTCGCCGACTTCTTCTTTTATCACTGCTGGTACACGCTGGACAGTTTGCTGGTGTATCGGGGGCTGCCCTAAGGTTCGACCTCCCATTAGTTCGACCAGATTGAGGTTGGTGAGGGATACGTTAAAACGACCGGATTAAGGTTGGTGAGGGATACGTTAAAACGACCGGATTAAGGTTGGTGAGGGATACGTTAAAACAACCGGATTAACACATTCCGTACGTAGGACGTCTGGAAACGTCATAGGGAATCAAACCGTTCGGGGGCATACGACGTCTGTAGACATCCTAGCGCATCCTCAATGATACCAGGCGGGAAAATAATATTCTGCATTTTTTCCTTTTTTTATTTTTTCAGTTCGACTTTCGGCCACCGTATGCTACACTCTCGAAATAATGCCTCGTCTCTCCTTATCCAGGGCGCTCTCCGTGGTCTTGAGCTGATGGATATACTAGCGCTTCATTTCTGCTCCTCATCCTTCTCTCCCGCAAAATATGAACGCTTTTTGGATCATATATCGTATAAATTAAAACGATAGCAATGTAAGCTAACAATGTAAAGCAAACTTTTTATCCGGATTGTTTCCGGGTCGTGGGTTTCAGAGTAAAAGCGGGCATGTCTTTCTGGCACCCCAGAGCTCCTATTTTGAAGGAATCCCGGCACTGATTGTGTTAGGGTGGTGAGGGATACGTTAAAACTAACGGATTAAGGTTGGTGAGGGGTGTGTTGCTCCTGTGCTTGCGGTTACGTTTAGGTTAGAGATAGGGTTAGTAATAGTAATGGTCGATCTAACGGAAGGTCGAACCAATGCCACGCTGCCGGTGTATCTTCAGACTACTTGAAGCAGTGCAACTCTTGTCACAATGTTTACAGTGGAAAGGTTTTTCTCCGATGGACACGTTGGTGTCTTTTCAAGTCACCTGACTTACGGAAACTCTTGTCACAATGTTCACATTGGAAGGTTTTTTCTCCAGTGTGGATACGCTGGTGTTTCTTCAGATTACTTGATTCACTGAAACTCTTGTCACAATGTTTACAGTGGAAAGGTTTTTCTCCAGTGTGAACACGCTGGTGTGTCTTCAGACTACTTGATCTACTGAAACTCTTGTCACAATGTTTACAGTGGAAAGGTTTTTCTCCAGTGTGGATACGCTGGTGTTTCTTCAGATTACTTGATTCACTGAAACTCTTGTCACAATGTTTACAGTGGAAAGGTTTTTCTCCAGTGTGGATACGCTGGTGTGCCTTCAGATGACCTGAGTCACGGAAACTCTTGTCACAATGTTTACATTGGAAAGGTTTTTCTCCAGTATGGATACACTGGTGTGCCTTCAGGTGACCTGAGTCACGGAAACTCTTGTCACAATGTTTACAGTTGAAAGGTTTTTCTCTAGTGTGGATATGCTGGTGTGCCTTCAAATGACCTGAGTCACGGAAACTCTTGTCACAATGTTTACATTGAAAAGGTTTTTCTCCAGTGTGGATACGCTGGTGTGCCTTCAGATGACCTGAGTCACGGAAACTCTTGTCACAATGTTTACATTGGAAAGGTTTTTCTCCGGTGTGGACACGCTGGTGTCTCTTCAGCTTAGGTGAATTACTGAAACTCTTGTCACAGTGTTCACAGATGTGGCTTTTATTACCTGTGAAAGTCAGCTGATGTGTCTGTACTTCTTCTAGTTCAGGTAAAGTCTTGGTAAACTGTTGATGACTGTAAGGTCTCGGTTCGTCAGTGTATCCTTTTTTCTGGCAGGTTGTAGAGTTGGTGATTTGTTGACAGGCTGCTGTGGTGATCTGTCCATTCCTCAGCTTTTGGCAGTAGAGGTCATTGTGACTCCTCCTGATGTGTCTATGCAGGAAGACCTGAGATGTCTTGGAAGACTTGGACCTCACTCCTGAGAGAGAGAGAGAGAGAGAGAGAGAGAGAGAGCGAGAGAGAGAGAGAGAGAGAGAGAATGGGAGAGGCATGATCAAAATGGTGAGACAGAGAACTCTAAAAGCCTCCATCATCAAACAAGCCCTGTGGACATGGCTCAACGCTTAGCATTTTTTCAAGTAGAAAAATCTAGTAGCACACAAATTATTTTAGGGGCACGATGAAAAGTTACCAAATAACGTGTTTTTAAGGGGCGCTAGCACCTCCTATATATAGCTTTTGTCCCAACACATCTCAAAATTTGCCATTAACAATGAAAGGGGAATTCAGGTGAAATGTCTGCTAAATCCTTCCCCACATTGCCATTGACAATGAACAGATAAATTAGGTCAAAATTCTGCTAAACATTGAAGGGACAATTTACGTCATATGTAAACGAGCAAATCAGCTAACCAATCACAGGCAACAGGCATTATGATTGGCCAGTATGAGATGAATCCTGATGATGTATGATAAGAGCGTCCCTTACTTCAAACGGGTGTGATTTTTCTTTAATAAAGTGATATGAGGTAGGAGCGGGCAATGGCGAAATATTATATCACAATATCTTTTCAGCAATTATCACAAAATATTGATCATATCATTGGCATGTGTTTTCATATAATCTATAGGCCTATAATCAATTTGTTTTTATGCTAATAGACTTTGTTTTTTTATGCAGATAGATGTGACATTCAGTGCAGCAGGGCAGGCTGCTCGATGGGGAATTAGTATTGTAACATTCTCCTTGGCTTTGACTGCTTCAGTTCAGACAGAACATGGGACATATCAGCTACAGTGGACTACTGACTTACTAAGCTAAAGTCTGCTACGCAGAAGGAGGTCGGACAAACTAAACCTCGGCGTGTTGGAAGGAGGTGGTGGGGGGACAGATCTTTGCCTTTTTTTCGTTGCTCATTATGCAGGTCACACAATGGATGGGCATACTGATATGTATCCAGCCAGGTCAGTCATTCGTATTATCATTCTGGGTGCCTGCCATGCAATGGCAGAAACACAGGTTGAAATCCGCAACACATACTTAATTCTGGGTGCCTGCCATGCAATGGCAGAAACACAGGTTGAAATCTAAAACGCATACTTAATTCTGGGTGCCTGCCATGCAATGGCAGAAACACAGGTTGAAATCCGAAACGCATACTTAATCGTAATAATCAAGACGCAAAACTTTGTCCGCTATGGCCGGCCGCACGGTTTGCCAAAGCCCCGCAATATATACATCAAAACGTGCGGCTCGGCCGGGAATGGTGTGCTTGTGCTTTTCTTTCCGATTCGCGTTACCGTGCCGACGTAATTCGCAATAAACGACGCGAAAAATGCCCATTCAAAGTCAATGGGGAGACGCGGGTAAAAACAGAAAACGACACGTTACTTTGGAGCCACATTGCTCTGGCATACTGTTACGTGGAAACACGATTTAAAGTCAAACAGCACACGAAGCCATCGACTTTGTCGTGGTTCAGACGGAATTCAAATACGTTGCAGGTGTACCATCATAATGTGTCATAAAACTCCATGTTACCTGCCTGAATGAGTCAGCAAATTTTCTCATCACAAACACAATTCTTAACTCGCTCTTATAACCACGTTTTTTATCGTACCAATACCACGATCGCACACGGCGTACCGCAATGTCTCGGGTCACTCACGGTGAAAACAAAAATCGCATTCGACTTTTACTTTTTGCGATTTGTAGCAATTTGTTCGGACATACGAGAGTCAGTGAGCTTTTAACTTTCAATAGTGTTTGCATTTGCATAGAGTAGCCCAGGTGAAAATGATACTTTGTAAATGATTCAAGGTCAAGTTGACCACCTCTCACACACGCGCGCACACGAACGCACATGCACGCACATGCACACATGTGCACGCACACACACACACACACATTGAAAGTCAATGGAGAAAATCGGGGAAACACGTAACTCTCAACCATTTCAGACGCGGGGCGGCTCGCCGGAACCGGGCCGCCCCCCTGAGCGAAACCAAATGGACCCCTTAGCATGTTAGCATTAGCATGTTAGCATTAGCATGTTAGAATTAGCATGTTAGCATTAGCATGTTAGCATTAACATATTAGCATTAAAATGTTAGCATGCTAGCATGTTAGCATTAGTATGTTAGTATTAGCATGTTAGCATGTTAGCATTAGAATGTTGGTGGCAACGTAATGTGCAATAAACTTAGACAAAATACCCCATTGAAAGTCAATGGGGAGACCTGGCTTACATGTAACCAAATGGACCCTTACAGGGTCTGAGAGGCTAAATCTCATAAAATGGTGGTCCGTGGCTCAAATGCTGCACAGACTAGGCCTATCTCACAGAATTTCCCCGCCCCCTTAATACGCCCACTTTCCGCGTTAGTGGTGATAGCGTGACGTCACTCCATAGACACTACATGTTAACGGAGGTAATTTAAGAAGTCTACAACTTTTGTTTTCTCAAGGTAAGGTTTGTTCTATCTGTTCGAGCTGATTTACCATCTTGTTTGCTTCATAATAATATTGGTCTGTCACATTTTTACATTAGGAAATGTACTTAGATTCTCCAGAGAAAAAAACGTGTAAATGCTAATGTTAAATGACACCACTATCTACCGGAAGGGGGCGTGGAAAGTCGGCTGTGAGATAGGCCTCTTGGCAAGCTGCAGGCACCCAGTCAAATTTCTTGAAATTTGTTTCTAGTTCACACTGCGCACACGCTTTTGTAAGCAAACGCTAAGCAAGGGTTTTGATAGACATCACCCTGGGCAAGACCTACGCTGAAAATACTATCAGCGGAAGTGGCGGAAGTGTTGCGTGTAAGATAACTACGTCACGCGGTGCGGCTGTGTTTACTAGTCCCCACCGAAACAAGGAAATGACGTTGATGCTTTACAAATCAGTTCACATTCTCCGCGAATGAAACAAGTGTTGTGATTGGTCGGGAAAATATCGTATCCGGGGGAAATACATCTGATGGATGTTCCGGAGGATACGTCCGCCGATAGCTTCTTTGCCTTACGTTGTGACCAGGCTCTTCTTTTCGCAGTTAAGTGAGCCTGGGACCGAGGCTAGATAGACATCAATCCGTCCACTCCATGTGTGTGCGCGCGTGCACTCTTTGCGTGCACGGCTGCACGCTGTTTTACCACGTTGAGTTAAAAGTTAGGTTTGAACATTACAAACAAACTTTGCAAATAACTTTAGTATTCAACATGTCGGGATCCAAGCAACTCCTTCTGTGCTATCATGCTAATGCTATCCTGCTGCATTCGCTCTGTCTTCTGTCTGTCGCTGTTGACAGCAGTGACAGAGTAGTGCACGGAGCAGCGACACAGGGAGGGGCGGGGCGGTGGGAGCAAAGGGGCATAGATCTTCAAATGAACGCCGCATTGAGCCTCGACACATTGTTAGCTTGTAGATCTGCTCTTTTTGGCGAACGACACCACCGTACTACAGCTATACTGTGATCTCATCAAAGACTAACTTCACTAAATAATTTTAAATATAAGCTTATAGGAACCATAAACATTTTTTACTACAAATAGGCCTATGTATTTGTACTTTTTCAAAGCTGTGTACATCCATTGTTGTATTATTGATTTTGCCAAATAATGTATGATTCATTTGTATTTTTGTTGTTAAATGGGGTGAGATTAACCTTATCTCTATATTGCTTTTCGCAGACAATAAGAAAGTTTGTGACAAGGAGAAAATGAAAGAGAGGTCTGTCTTTTTAACAAATGAAAACAAACACCAAAAATGAAACAAGAAACTCTGAGCAGTGAAAAAAAGACTTTAAACAGAGAGCATAACCAAGTTGAAATAGGTGTGTCAGAACAATGCAAAGTTAAAAATAGACAAAAGACAATAACCAAACAAAATCACTCATTCATTCAGGAGACTAGAGGACCCAGTATCGAGTGGCATATCTAGTGGCAAAGTGAATTTAATAGTGTTTAAAATCCAGCATAAATGCAGTGGTCGAAGCAAGTTCATCCACTGTCCACACGATGGAACCATTGCGCTGCTTATTTGGTAGACATTATAGTATAGGCTAGTAATAGACAGTGGTGTAAGAAAGGAAACTAAGTACATGTAGGCTACTTAAGTACAATTGTGAGGTATTTGTACTTTACTTGAGTGTTTCTACTTTTACTTCTACTCCACTACACATCAGAGCCAAAATGTGTACTTTTACTCAATCCACTACATTGACTACAATAATTTGAAAACTCTAGTTACTTTGGAGATTTTAATTTTGATTAGAAAACACACATTAACCTGCACTTGTCTTCAGCCCAATTACATATCGTCACCTTATTAAACTAATGGCCTAAGTCATTTTTTGCCGAAAATGAGTTTTTGGCCTAAATCAACTCCTGGTGATGCTGGCCACCTCTGGTAAAATCGCCTAAGCCCTAACGTAAAAGGCCTCCCTGTTACACCCTATTAAAAAAATGGCCTATGTCAAGAGTGAGACTTAGGCCATTTTAACACACCTTTCAAAATGGGAGTGAATGGGACTGAATGGGAGTGAATGGGAGGTACTGTTACTATGGGACTGATACTATGGGAGTGAATGGGAGGTACTGTTACTACTGATAGAATGGGACTGAATAGGAGTGAATGGGACTGCATGGGAGTGAATGGGAGGTACTGTACTATGGGACTGATACTATGGGAGTGAATGGGACTGAATGGGACTGAATGGGAATGCATGGGAGTGAATGAGAGTGAATGGGACTGAATGGGAGGTACTGTTACTATGGGACTGATACTATGGGAGTGAATGGGAGTGAATGGGAGGTACTGTACTATGGGACTGATACTATGGGAGTGAATGGGACTGAATGGGAGTGAATGGGAATGCATGGGAGTGAATGAGAGTGAATGGGACTGAATGGGAGGTACTGTTACTATGGGACTGATACTATGGGAGTGAATGGGAGTGAATGGGAGGTACTGTTACTATGGGACTGATACTATGGGAGTGAATGGGAGTGAATGGGAGGTACTGTTACTATGGGACTGATACTATGGGAGTGAATGGGAGTGAATAGGAGGTACTGTTACTATGGGACTGATACTATGGGAGTGAATGGTAGGTACTGTTACTATGGGACTGATACTATGGGAGTGAATGGGAGGTACTGTTACTACTGATAGAATGGGACTGAATAGGAGTGAATGGGACTGCATGGGAGTGAATGGGAGGTACTGTACTATGGGACTGATACTATGGGAGTGAATGGGACTGAATGGGAGGTACTGTACTATGGGACTGATACTATGGGAGTGAATGGGACTGAATGGGACTGAATGGGAGTGAATGGGAATGCATGGGAGTGAATGAGAGTGAATGGGACTGAATGGGAGGTACTGTTACTATGGGACTGATACTATGGGAGTGAATGGGAGTGAATGGGAGGTACTGTTACTATGGGACTGATACTATGGGAGTGAATGGGAGTGAATGGGAGGTACTGTTACTATGGGACTGATACTATGGGAGTGAATGGGAGTGAATAGGAGGTACTGTTACTATGGGACTGATACTATGGGAGTGAATGGGAGTGAATGGGAGGTACTGTTACTATGGGACTGATACTATGGGAGTGAATGGGAGTGAATGGGAGGTACTGTTACTATGGGACTGATACTACGGGAGTGAATGGGAGTGAATGGGAGGTACTGTTACTATGGGACTGATACTATGGGAGTGAATGGGACTGAATGGGAGTGAATGGGAGGTACTGTTACTATGGGACTGATACTATGGGAGTGAATGGGAGTGAATGGGAGGTACCGTTACTATGGGACTGATACTATGGGAGTGAATGGGAGTGAATGGGAGTGAATGGGAGGTACTGTTACTATGGGACTGATACTATGGGAGTGAATGGGAGTGAATGGGAGTGAATGGGAGGTACTGTTACTATGGGACTGATACTATGGGAGTGAATGGGAGGTACAGCTACTATGGGACTGATACTATGGGAGTGAATGGGAGTGAATGGGATGTACTGTTACTATGGGACTGATACTATGGGAGTGAATGGGAGGTACTGTTACTATGGGAGTGAATGGGACTGAATGGGAATGAATGGGAGGTACTGTTACTATGGGACTGATACTATGGGAGTGAATGGGAGTGAATGGGAGGTACTGTTACTATGGGACTGATACTATGGGAGTGAATGGGAGTGAATAGGAGGTACTGTTACTATGGGACTGATACTATGGGAGTGAATGGGAGGTACTGTTACTATGGGACTGATACTATGGGAGTGAATGGGAGTGAATGGGAGGTACTGTTACTATGGGACTGATACTACGGGAGTGAATGGGAGTGAATGGGAGGTACTGTTACTATGGGACTGATACTATGGGAGTGAATGGGACTGAATGGGAGTGAATGGGAGGTACTGTTACTATGGGACTGATACTATGGGAGTGAATGGGAGTGAATGGGAGGTACCGTTACTATGGGACTGATACTATGGGAGTGAATGGGAGTGAATGGGAGTGAATGGGAGGTACTGTTACTATGGGACTGATACTATGGGAGTGAATGGGAGTGAATGGGAGTGAATGGGAGGTACTGTTACTATGGGACTGATACTATGGGAGTGAATGGGAGGTACAGCTACTATGGGACTGATACTATGGGAGTGAATGGGAGTGAATGGGATGTACTGTTACTATGGGACTGATACTATGGGAGTGAATGGGAGGTACTGTTACTATGGGAGTGAATGGGACTGAATGGGAATGAATGGGAGGTACTGTTACTATGGGACTGATACTATGGGAGTGAATGGGAGTGAATGGGAGGTACTGTTACTATGGGACTGATACTATGGGAGTGAATGGGAGTGAATGGGGTGTACTGTTACTATGGGACTGAATGGGAGTGAATGGGAGTGAATTGGAGGTACTGTTACTATGGAAGTGAATGGGAGTGAACTGGACTGAATGGGAGTGAATGGGAGTGAACTGGACTGAATGGGAGTGAATGGGAGTGAATGGGACTGAATGGGAGTGAATGGGACTGAATGGGAGTGAATGGGAGGTACTGTTACTATGGGACTGTCACTCCCATTCATCCCATTCACTCCCATTCAGAGTGAAAGGGAGTGAAAGGGAGTGAATGGGAGTGAATGGGACTGAATGGGACTGAATGGGACTGAATAGGAGTGTATGAGGAGTGAATGGGAGTGAGTGGGAGTGAATGGGAGGTACTGTTACTATGGGACTGTCACTCCCATTCATCCCATTCACTCCCATGCAGTCCCATTCACTCCCATAGTATCAGTCCCATAGTAACAGTACCTCCCATTCATCCCATTCACTCCCATTCATCCCATTCACTCCCATTCACTCCCATAGTATCAGTCCCATAGTAACAGTACCTCCCATTCACTCCCATTCACTCCCATTCACTCCCATTAAATCCCATTCACTCCCATTCAGTCCCATGCAGTCCCATAGTAACATTACCTCCCATTCACTCCCATTCAGTCCCATTCAGTCCCATTCACTCCCATAGTATCAGTCCCATAGTAACAGTACCTCCCATTCACTCCCATTCACTCCCATAGTAACTACCTCCCATTCAGTCCCATTCACTCCCATAGTATCAGTCCCATAGTAACAGTACCTCTCATTCAGTCCCATTCACTCCCATTCAGTCCCATTCACTCCCATCCAGTCCCATTCACTCCCATTCACTCCCATTCACTCCCCTTCAGTATCAAATGTCTTTGTGCTCTGATATTATTTTAAACACTCTGTGGCTGACCCTAAACCATGGTCTATTCAAAATAATTGGAATAAAAATATTTTGCCTAAGTCACTTACTGCAGTAAGTAATTTGGCCTAAATAAGGTTTATAATTGCCTAATTGCCATAAAATGGCATGTTCAGATATTGGCCTAAGTCATTTTATCCTTACATGTTACATGATTGACATACAACTTTATTTGTATGTCAATAGTCATATTTTTTCAGATTTTTTGGAATTGAAATAATTAAGAAATATAATATATTCTACATTTGGCACAGTTTTTTGTGTTTCCTGAAAACCTTGAAAAAATGACTTAGGCAATTAGTTTAATAAGGTGACGATATTTTGGCTATTTGAAAATAGCAGATCTACACGCTCACAATGTGGTGTGATGCGACGCATTGTGAGCTTGTAGATTCGGCCCTATAGCCACTTGCCCAAATGTGATGACCTCTTCACATTTGTGATGACGGCTATGGCCGTTTTAAGCCCAAGGAGTGTTTTTCTGTGGGGAGTTGCACCACTCAGTTCACACAGGTGTGATTTTTATTTATCGGCAGATATGCCAGTCTAACCACCGATCCGACACAGGGGTAAGGGGTTGACACTATGGCAGGTAAATAAAATGTTGGGGCATGTGGAGTTTGCTTTCAAGTTTCAAACTGCAAGTGCACATATGAGTGAGGAGTCTGCTATAAACACAACACGACATATATAGCTAGATAGCTATAAACAACACAAGATCACAACACTGGTATCGGTATTCGGTATCGGCAGTGTTGTCCCTGAACGCGTCCATAGAACGATCGTTCACGAACACGTTCATATTTTGGGGGAACGTGAACGGA
The DNA here is from genome assembly GCF_951216825.1 of Electrona antarctica. Classification (NCBI taxonomy): domain Eukaryota; kingdom Metazoa; phylum Chordata; class Actinopteri; order Myctophiformes; family Myctophidae; genus Electrona; species Electrona antarctica. The sequence goes on from NW_027638347.1 coordinate 140,313, forward strand.
ACGTACTGTATTTCTGCTTGATGAACGTCATTGTGAACGCATTCATTTCTGGTGTGTGTGAACGTCTCTTTCTCACGTTCAACTTCGTTCAAGAGTGAGTGTTTCCATAGAGCCTTCCAGGCGAAACCTCCGTTAAAACACACCCTAAACAGGCCTTAATATCTAGCAGAAAACCCACCAATAAGCCCTTGTATCCGACACAAATTAACTAATCTTTCTCAGCCGTACAATTTCACTGGAGCGTGCAGCGCGTATAGCTGCATGATGATCCAGTAATGCACACAGACAGCAGACACATACAGAACATGTCCCGACCCAAACACTGAGGAGGTAAACTAAACGTGTTGTTGTTTGATTCAACATAATGTGCCACAAAAAGCGTCCAATAGCTTGTTGTTTTTGCGTCCAACTGTCCATACATGATCGCCTCGTTCGGCCAACAAAATACATCTCCCTTCCTCCACAGAAGCGCAGTAATGATTTATTCTTCGTCATGTGTGATGGATAATTTTGAATTGTTGTAGATCTGTTATTTTGTGGGATTTGGTTACATGTTCCCAATAACTTTGTATCTTCATGCCCCGTGTGCCACTGAGTTTATTTCTCACTCTTCCCCAGCTGGCGGGTAGATAAATAATTGTTGTTTCCCGATTGCCTGCCTCTCTGGTGAACAAACATGTTATTCGGCCTTGGTACAGTCCCGTAGCAGACAAGTTGTCTCCTACTAACGTTTACTAGTTGTCAGTAACCAGTTATAAACTACATCTACACTCAAAAGAACTACGATTCCCTTTGGTCTCACTTCCTGGATTTGCCACGTCTCCCAAGTAGGCCTCCCGGCAATAGGTGTCGCCATAATTCACTTTTTGTCTACCCTCTGAACTCAAATTGAATACTTCCTATGTCAGAGTTTGTTTTGTTATCATAACAGTATAAAATATGGTCACTGATGATGTGTCAGAGAGAGATCTTTTTAACGCTGTACGGACCTGCCATTTCTCTCCCGATGTAATTGGTGATATATATCAAATGGAAAATCCTTAGCTCTGGTGTGACTTCTCTTCTTCCGTGTCTGGTGTCAAATTCATTCTAAGGTATTCTGGTATACTCTGATACTTTTACTCTGCCTAATTCTCTCATTTTAGTATTGTAGTTTTCCTCTAAAGTATTTATCCTTAAAATGTATTAATATAGAATTACAGTTTAACATTATAACATTAAAGATAAGGTTTAATAAGGTTTTACAGTCCTTCTGACTTGAGTACTTTTACTCGATTACATTCTTCCAATTCTCCTCAACGGGACTCCTCCAGAGTGCAGACGATTTAGGATTCAAAGGTTATCTTAATAGTTTATGGCTCTTCATACCGAAAGGGTCTCAGTATGTCCACTTTAACCACTTAGTTCTTGAAGCAGCAATGTTGCTGCGTCATTATTCGGACACTATGGTATTGGGCTTTTCATATTCATATTGGTAAATATGTATCATTAAATACATAACAAAATGGCCTTTCTCGCCATCTTTCCAACAAATTGGTCTTCGATCCTTCCCTTCTCACCATTTATGTAACAATGTGTTCCATGCTGAAAATAGCTGATCTACAAGCTCACAACGTGTTGCGTCCGTGACGCGTTGTGAGCTTGTAGATCAGCTATTTTCAGCACACGGAGATAAGGTGCTGCCACACTATCGAAAGAGCTGCGCACGTTCTCGGCTGCGCGCAGCTTAAATTCCGAGTTTTTAGACAGCTGGTGGATGGAAATTAAGCTCCACCTCCGCGGAAGACTTGCGCGACGGCCAGATTCCCGGAAACGCTCTCCTCCGTGCAAAAAGTCCGCGGAGGTGGAGCTTCTTTTCCATCCACCAGCTGTCTAAAAACTCGGAATTTAAGCTGCGCAGAGCTTAAGAAGTGCGTGGCTGTCGACCGTTTTGCGCTTAGGTGTGGAAAGGGCTATACAGTATGCAGGCTGTGAGAACTAAACTGAGAACTGAGCGCCTTCACAATAAAAGCATGCAGCTTTCACAAGTTTGCCCATAATAAAGACAAGGACAAAATAATTAAGAATTCGGTGGCATTTCACATTGGAAAAGAGGTATTTTTAATTAACTGAATTCATTTGGATAATAATCACTTTATTAATAGTTAATAGTTTTTTTTGAAGGTTTGGACTTCATTACCAATAGGAATAAAGTATGCGGTTCTATGGCTATGGGCTGTGGCAATAGTTTTGAGAAAATAAAATAAAACAAATAAATTAAAGATGGAGTCCTGTGATTTTATTCCACCCTAAAACATGATCATCAGTTCTTATTGTTATATAAGGAGGTATAATTTTTTCAAAAAAGTGTACAGTATTTGTTAAAAGGTTGTTTTTATGTGGGCACGCCCACCAGTTCATTAAGTATGCCTGGTTTGCCTGGTGGGTGGTGATGGGTGGTGTTACATAATCGAATGTTACATAATTGTATATTTATATGTATTATATATGATACCGTGATTATGTAAGGGATAATATCTGGCTAGGTGGTCATTGTCGGGAGATAATTCACCGACAGGGAGTTTAACCACCGCTTATTACATGGCTAACTAACATAAATTAATCCATTGATCCAAAACACAACAAAAAAAGTATTCCATAACTTCGCGCTGGCTGCGTCTGCCCAGCTGCAGGGCTGAAGCACTGTCGGAAAACAAGGAAGTGAGTTGATCAAATAGAATCCATTTTCGGGTCCAGCTGCTTCGTCTATTTCTCGCTCAAATGTTTTCAAAAACATTTTTAAGAGCAATGTTTAGCTGTAAATTACATTGTGTGTCAGTAGTGTGTGTGTTTACATGGCTGTTATGTTGGAAACGGCAGTAAATCAAGCGGGCGCAGCCGCGCAGCTGGTGGTGCTCAGAGGGTTTGATTAGGCAGCGGTCATTATACAGCGGAGCGGTCATTATCATGAGATAACTCACCGCTGAATTAAGCGATTGACCAATCAGAATCAAGCATTCAACCAAGCCATGTAATAAATTTCTATATTGTATATTATACAGGGAGTATTTATATATATATATATATATATATATATATATATATATATATATTATATGTTATACAGTGATTATATTTATACATATATATAGTATACAGTGATTATGACAGTATGGAGTTGTCGGTCATATGCTGTTGCATAGTATGTGCTCGGAGGCGGAGACCTACCTTCCACCTGCCCACCTCGTCAACGGGAGCCTATCATCATCAGAAGGCCAGCCTGTGGAAGGCTACTTAAGCGCAGCTGTGATGCCAGCTCGTTGGCAGTGTGACTCAGTCAGTGATATTGCAGAGCACTCTGTCCAGGGAGCTGTGAAGCTACATCTTGTATAAACCTACACCAGGGACTCCAGTGTGGAGCACCCTGCGTGTGTATCTGTCTGACCTGTCTCGCTGTGGTAACGTTACAAGAAATTATACTTTTGTTGTTCTAAGTGGAAATGTATAATCTGGAGTGTGGGAGCTTGATTTTTGTAAACAGTTTGTATTTTGGTTAGGATTAGAAAGAGTAGAGAGTTTATATAGTTTGATAATTTGTAACCCTTCCTTTTCTTTTGGTGGTTAGGATTAGCTAGAGGGTTCTGTTTGCGTTAGGATAGGGATAGTCTGTTTTGTTGTGTTCTTTGGTTTGCCCCATACAGCCTTTTTGTTTTCATTATATAAATTCAATAATATCTAAGTTTAATCTTGTAACCGGGCTCGGCTCGAGAGGGCTCAGCCCCTACATTTAAGTTGGTTGGAAACCCAGAAACTATCGTTATTAGTCCGTACAGGTTGTCTAGATAGAAGGATAGCGATATATATATATGTGTTCCTCTATTATATATATATTCATACTATTGTATTATTGCATACCTTCTGTCTATCGTATAAAAACCTTATTGAAGCCCTGTGAATAAACAACAGTTCACTTGCCAGCCTTGTTGCATCCTTTAATAACCCCTAGACATATAAGGGAATGTAACAGGTGGTGATCCACCTGAACTGAAGCCGCACCCACAGCTGTAGTTGTATGATAAAGGGGGAGGGGCTGATAGTGTTACTATTACTGTTTATTTCATTGGCCCGTTTGACCGTCAAGGGTTCAGCCTCCAGGAATAAACCCTAAATACAAAGTTAATACACCATTGCACATAAAAACGACTCCAGGGTGTCTAATGAAGTAGGCTACTGTCACCTCATAGACACATGAAAAACTGGGAAAAACAAAAATTGTGGCATCTTTAAGAAAAGAAAAGAAGGAAAGAAAACATGAACCATGGAACCATGACCTGAACTAGTTCATAAAAAAGTGAACATTCCCAACACTGCCTGCTTGTGCCGGTAATCCATGGCTACATCGCTATCTTACCTCTCCTTGCTAACTAGCTTTACACTGGAAACTTACTGGTAAACCTTTCTTCCGAACGACTCCTGGGAACCATAACCTGATAAGTTATACTCTGCAGCTTAACATGAGCGTTGCATTCAGAGAAATAGCTAGGCGGGAAATTGCTGTTTTCAATACATGATAGTTCAGTTGGTGATAAAAGCATGAAATTCGGCACAGATGACCTTCATATGACCCTAATCGATAATCAACCTCGGGCCACGCAGAATTTCAAAATTTTCAAGGTGGCCCGCGAGTTTCAAAAATGGCTGCAACTGGACATACGTTTTGGACTATATCACTTCACTGGTGCTGTAAATATTTGTATTTCCCCTCATTTTGATGTAAGAGAATATGTTCTGGAGGTATTTCTACCAAGTACGATATAAAAAGTAACATGAGTTTCCAATATGGCGGCATGTTTTCCAATATGGCTGCCAATAAACTGCATAAATGTACATCTGCTCATGGTTAATGCACAGTTGGTGATACAAACATGATATTTGGCACAGATCACTTTGCTGGGGCTGAATCTTTGATTTCCCCCTAATTTTGATATAAGAGAATATGTTCTGGAGGTATTTCTACCAAAAATAACATTAAGTTCCAATATGGTGGCATGTTTTCCAATATGGCTGCCGATAAATTGCATAACTGTACTACACATGGTTCATGGCTCATGGTTAATCCACAGTTAGTGATACAAGCATGACATTGGCACAGATCACCTTTATACCACCCTGATTGGTAATCAACCTCGGGCCATGCATAATTCCTCAATTTTTCAAGATGGCCGACAGGTTTCGCCAGTTGAAATGGCTTCAACTGGGCCTACGTTTTGGCCTATATCCTTTTGCTGAGACTGTAATTTTATTTTATTTCCCCCTCATTTTGATAAAAGACAATATGTTCTGGAGGTATTTCTACGAAGTAAGTTCAGAAATAACATTAGGTTCCAATATGGTGGCATGTTTTCCAATATGGCTGCCGATAATACACAGTTCATGGATAATACACAGTTGGTGATACAAGCATGAAATATGGCACAGATCACCTTTATACCACCCTAATTGGTAATCAACCTCGTATCATGCAGAATTCCACAATTTGTGAAGATGGCTGACAGGTTTAAAAAATCCCCAAAACCCAATTGACAAGTTTGTATTGTGTTATTGCAGTACCAGGGCACACTGGTTGACACTATAGCTGTGATACTCAGCATGGGGTTCAATGATAATACATTTTCTAGTTTCCTAAATGCTGTTTAGCTTGCCCCAAATTAAAGTTAAACAGCCGCACCTGAATTGACAAGATGTGCCAGCGCGGGAGAGCCAAGCCAAGGAAGACAGGGCTTTAGTCTTTCGGAAGGTGTACATGTGATCTTACTTGGTAGAAATACCTCCAGAACATGTTCTCTTATATCAAAATTAGGGGAAAATCAAAGATTCAGCCTCAGCAAAGTGCTATAGTATCAAAAAATGAGGGGGTAATTCAAAAATACAGCCCCCATTTCAACTGGCGAAAACTGCGGCCATCTTGAAAAATGGAGGAATTCTGCATGGCCCGAGGTTGATTACCAATTAGGGTGGTATAAAGGTGATCTGTGCCAAATGCCATGCTTGTATCACCAACTGTGGATTAAACATGAGCAGATGTACAGTTATGCAATTTATCAGCAGCCATATTGGAAAACACGCCGCCATATTGAAACCTAAAGTTATTTTGATCTTATTTGGTAGAAATACCTCAAAGAACATATTCTCCTATATCAAAATGATGGTGAAATCAAAGATTTACAGTCCTAGCAAAGTGATATAGTCCAAAACATATAGGTCCAATTGCAAACTGAAATGGCATCTTGAAAAATGGTGGAATTCTGCATGGCCCGAGGTTGATCAATTAGCGTTATATGAAGGTCATCTGTGCCAAATTTCATGCTTTTATCACCAACTGAACTGTCATGTCAATTTCCAGCCTAGCTAAAAAGTAATTGAGACGTTGAAGCATTCTTTCTGGCATATTTATTTATTCTCCGGTCCATCATCTCACGGTGGCCGGCTCCTCTCTCTCTCGCAGACACAGACTGAACCTCATGGCTGGAG